>NC_137139.1:36870102-36890102 GCF_949319135.1 Squalius cephalus
ACACACACACAAACACTGTACATGCTACCCTCACACACACACACACACACACACACACACACACACACACACACACAGTACATGCTACCCTTGGGAGATATCATTAGGAAGCATGGCATTAGCTTTCACTGTTATGCTGATGATACTCAGCTCTATATTTCTTCACGGCCTGACGAAACTTACCAATTCACTAAATTAACGGAGTGCACAGCTGATATAAAAAACTGGATGACTAGCAATTTCCTACAACTAAATTCTGAAAAACAGATTCTAATTATTGGACAAAAAACTTCCTCACGTAATAATCTAGAATACTGTCTAACACTTGATGGCTGCTCTGTTAAGTCTTCGTCGTCAGTTAGGAACCTGGGTGTGCTCTTTGATACCAATCTTTCATTTGAAAGTCACGTGTCTAGTATCTGTAAAACCGCATTTTTCCATCTTAAAAATATATCTAAATTACGCCATATGCTCTCATTGACAAATGCGTAACAGTTAGTTCATGCGTTCATGACCTCAAGGCTAGATTATTGTAATGCTCTACTGGGTGGTTGCCCTGCACGCTTAATAAACAAACTACAGCTGGTCCAAAACGCAGCAGCTCGAGTTCTTACCAGAACCAGGAAGTATGACCATATTAGCCCGGTTCTGTCAAAACTGCACTGGCTCCCTATTAAACATCGTTTACATTTTAATATATTGCTGATCACTTACAAAGCACTAAATGGTTTAGCTCCGCAGTGCTTGAGCGAGCTCTTAACGCATTATAGTCCTCCTAAGGTTTGTGTTCTCGAGTGCCGAACACTAGCTGCGTTTCCACTGAAATTGCAAATTGAAAATACGCCCAATGGAAACACGTCAATTTCGCAAAACCTCCCATTTATCGCAGAAAAGTTTTTATGCTCACATGAGGAGGTTTTCAGGCAATTTGAAAAAGAAATATTTCGCAAAACTGCAATGGAAACAGTTTTTGCGCATTTACAGTCACATGACGTAGACGACGCGGTGTTTGGACAGAAGACGAGGCAGAGCTCTTTACTGAACTCATAAAAGACAAAATAATTACAGCAACACTGGATTCTAAACCTCAAAGAAATGAGGGAGAAACGTTGAGTTATGCATATAACTACTGTTCCCAGAAGGAGGGAAACGAGGTACAACACATAAGACTATGGGATATCGCGCTCTAGCGCCATCTGCTGAAGACACCTTTATTCACGCCTGAAAGGCAAATGACGCATGACGACGTGGGCGGGGCCACCTGCCCACAGCATATAAATGCAGTCGTATGCGTCATATCCTTTGTTCAGTCCAGCTCTTCACCGAGCCTCCGATTGCGCGGGGCCCAGAGGTGTTGTACCTCGTTTCCCTCCTTCTGGGAACAGTAGTTATATGCATAACTCAACGTTCCCATTCAGTCGGTCAACTCGGTACAACACATAAGACTATGGGACATATATTCACGCCCTGCCAAGTCGCTGAACTAAACGTAAGGGGCCAGCACCGCCACATGACCCCTTTTTCAAGAGAGCGAGGGTCCTTGGTCTAACGCCCCTGCAGTAAGCACAGACCGAGCCACCGTCAAAGCAGTGACATCTAGTCGGTAAAACCGAACAAATGTGTGTGGTGATGCCCAACTGGCTGCCGCACAAATATCTTCTACTGACACCCCTCTAAACAACGCCCACGACGTTGCCATGCCTCTCGTAGAATGCGCCCGCACCCCTGCTGGTGGAGCTAACCCTTTACTTTTGTATGCAATTGAAATCGCCTCTACGATCCAATGCGAAAGACGCTGTTTAGACAGTGGTTTCCCACGAACTGGGTTGGCAAAACACACAAAAAGTTGGTCGGATGAACGCATTGCTTGCGTCTGCTCAATATACCTGCGTAGAATTCGCACAGGGCATAACGCATGGAGTCTCCTGTCTTCCTCCGAGTCAATCGAGAGGTTTGACAGAGCTGGCAGCTCGAAAGAGAGTGAACTATAAGTCCCTGACATGACTTTTGGTGTATACGCCGCGTTCGGGCGCAACAGCACTTTAGACCCATCCAGTGCAAACTGGATGCATGAGGGATGCACTGATAGCGCATGAAGATCCCCAATGCGCTTCGCTGATGCCAGCGCGAGCAATAGGGCTGTTTTATAAGACAGCATCTTTAGATCCAATGACTCTAAGGGCTCGAATGGAGGTTCACACATAGCCTCCAAGACCACAGTTAGGTCCCATGATGGTATCATCGACTTTGTAACGGGCTTCAGCCGCTTCGCTCCTTTAAGGAACCGAACGGCCAGGGGGTGCGCGCTTGGCGCGGACCCATTAATACCCTCGTGACAGGCCGAAATGGCTGCTAAATAAACCTTCAGTGTGGAATGTGAGCGACCTTCTTCAAACAATTCCTGCAGAAAAGTTAATATTCCTGCAATCGGGCATTGAAAAGGTGATAATGACTTTTGTCCGCACCACTGTTCAAATATGCGCCATTTCGACGCGTAAAGCCCCCTTGTTGATGGTGCTCTAGCACTTTGTATCGTGGCCACAACATTAATTGGGAGCCCTGCTGCTACTAGATTCACCCTCTCAGCGGGTAGGCCCATAGATGCCACAGTTCCGGCCGGGGGTGTAGAATCTGTCCTTCTGCCTGGGACAGCAGATCCCTGCATTGGGGAAGACACCATGGTGTCCCGGACAGCAGTGTCATGATACCCGCGTACCATGTTTTCGTTGGCCAGCACGGGGCTACCAAAATTAGTGACAGACCCTCCTGACGCACTCTGTCCAGAGTGGGCTGTATCAGATCTACCGGCGGAAACGCATATAGTAGAGTTTTGGGCCACACATGAGACAGCGCGTCCACCCCCAGCGGAGCGCTGCTGTTTATTATCGAGAAAAACAGCGGGCAGTGCGTGTTTTCCCTGGACGCAAAAAGATCGACCTCGGCCCTGCCGAACCGATCCCAAATCTGCGCCACTATTCTCGGGTGCAGACGCCATTCCCTGACCTGTGGTCCTCCCCGGGATAGCAGGTCTGCACCGCCATTCAGGTGGCCCGGGACATGCACTGCCCTGAGTGACGCTAAGTGTTCGCTGGCCCATATTAGGAGTGCATGTGTTAGTTGCAGCAGTGGAAGAGAACGTGTGCCCCCTTGTCTGTTTATATATGATATTACCGTCGTGTTGTCCGTTCTGACTAACACATGTTCGCCGTGCAGATGCTGCACAAAGTGTTTCAGTGCCAAAAGAACTGCCTGCAATTCCAAATAATTTATATGGCGCCCCTTCAGTGTTGACGACCATTCTCCTCTCACAGAATTCCCCTTGCATAGGGCTCCCCATCCATGTAGGGATGCATCAGTCGTCACTACTACACGTGACGTAACTCTGCCTAGAGGGATTCCCTCTGTCAATAGACTCGGGGATCCCCAGGGAACCAGAGCTCGAACGCACGCTGGCGTTATCGTTACTTGTCTGTTTAAATGCCGTGTGACATTTAGACCAGTGCTCAGCGCCCATCTCTGGAACGCACGCATAAAGAGGAGACCGAGTCGAACGACTGTTATTATTGAGGCCATCAACCCCAGCAGCCTCAACACTGTGTGAAAACGTATTCGCCGTCCTAGTCGGAAGAGACTCAGGCAGTTGCGAAAATTCTCGGCTCTTTGAAGTGACAGCGTAGCTGTGTTCTTTACTGAATCGATCTCTAAACCGAGATATGAAATCTGCTGACACGGAACTAGGGAGCTCTTTTTGAGATTTATTAAAAATCCCAGATCTCGTAGGTGGGAGACAAGGGTCTGTGTTTGCAATACTGCTTGTTCCCTGGTATCCGCGGCCAGGAGTAGATCGTCCAAATAGGCGAATACTCTCATGCCTTGATGACGCAGCGGAGTCAGTGCCGCTTCTGCACATTTCGTGAATATGCGCGGTGCCAGGGACAACCCGAACGGCAGGACTTGAAATTCGTATACCGTCCCCTCGAAGGAGAACCTCAGAAATTGTCTGTGATCTGGGTGAATCGTGACATGGAAATACGCATCGGTCAAATCCACCGATGTGTACCATTCCCGGGGACGCAGAGAGGATAGTAGATGACGTACTGTGAGCATTTTGAATTTGTAACATCTGAGGTGTTTGTTCAACTGCCGTAAATCCAAAATCGGGCGTAAGCCCCCACTTTTCTTTGGGAGGAGGAAGTAACGACTGTAAAACCCTTCCTCCGTTTTTCCCTGTGGAACCACCTGAATTGCAGCTTTGCTGAGAAGAACCCGAATTTCTTCTCTTAATACTGGGGAAGCCTCCCCTGACACTGATGTCGTAATTACCCCGCCGAAACGGGGGGGGCGTGAGAGGAACTGCAGCCGATAACCGCTCTGAATCGTGCGAAGGACCCATGGAGTTGGTGCGCATGCGCGCCACCGTTCCAGGTTGACAGCAAGGATTCCCGGCATCACCGGGGAAACCCCCATCTCTCTTATTGAGCATAGCTGGATATTGGATATCCCTGCTTTTTCCCCCTTTGACAACACATGGTTTATTTTTGAGTTTGGTGGTTTCAACACACTTTGATTGTCCTGACAAATCAATACATGAGGCATTGCATGATTGTTTTGACAAATCATAACACGAGGCATTGAATGCTGAACACAAAGTTTCTTTATTGAAAATGAACTTAAAACTGAACCCGCTCTTTTGCAAGGTCTCCTTTTCACTGAGAGAAGAATGCGGCTGCCTCTGGGCCGATGATCCTCCCCCGCCTGCAAGCTAGGAATTCGGCCGTCCCCTCCTTTCTGCGGAGAAAAATTTCCCTTTCGCTGGGGGCGGGTCTTTCTTCCCCGACCCCGCCTGCTGTTTAGGTTGTGGGTACGTTCGCCTAGGTTTAGCCTCCCAAGCATTGTGTCTCGGCGCTGCTACAGCAGCCGGTCTTTTAGCTGGCGGCGGTCGAGACGACGCCCTAGACCCTGGCTGAGCAGGTGATTGTGTTGGTCTATTAAACCTTCTGGGCATTGAACCCCTGAGAGATTCTGCTTGTTTTTTTGAATTTTCAAATCGTGCTTGAAACGCGTCAAGACCCTCACCAAACAGACCCGTGGTAGAGATTGGTGCGCCGAGGAACGCATTCCGATCTCGTTCCGGCAGGTTCGCCAGAGTCAACCATAGATGGCGCTGAGCCACCACTGTACTGGCCATCGCATGACCTAATGATACCAACGCGCAACGTGTTGTGCGCAGTATATAATCAGCGGTAGATCTCACCTCCCCCATGAGCTCGTCACACGGTCTTCCCTCTGACATAGCCTCGCTTAGTTCCCCCAAGCAGATAGCCTGATACGTTTGTAGCAAGGACATTGTGCTCAAGGCTCTAGCCGTGCAGGCCTGATCACTATAAATCCTGCTAAGCTGCCTATACGAGAACCTACACGGTCCTGACGGGAGAGTGGGGATGCCCGCGATACCACTATTATGCATTGGAGCCAAGTAAGTCGCAAGCGAATGCTCCATTGGTGGAGCTGACATTAACCCAGCTTCCTGTGCACCTTCGAGGTCGGTGAACTTACTCATACCCGACACCGGGGAAAGAGTAGACATGGGTTTCGACCATGAAGATGTAAGCTCTGCTATACAGTCTGGGTAAATCGGCAGATGTGTTCTTACCACAGTTTGAACCGGAGATAAATAGAACCCGCCGAAACGTGAGCTTTTCTGAACCGGTGGAGGGGCAGGCCACTCCACTGTCAGCTTTGCTGCCGCCCTTCGATATAATTCAAGGAAGGGCTCCTCCATAAACTCACTTCCCCCCGTCACCTCGGAGAGTGAGGGGGAAGCCATGACCTGCTCCGGCTGAAAACTATCGTCAATGAACTCTTCGCCTGCTTCTAGCGAGACAGAGTCCTCCTCCCGACACTCCAATGAAGCTATCAGGGGAACATTATTAAAATCCCCTATAACCTCGCCGGCTTCCATACGGTCGCCCCAAGTATCTGTAGTTTCCTCAAAACCAGCTAGTGCCGTATCTGGAACAGTACCTGAAGACAGAAGCGGACCGTGTCTATCCGCTGTATTCTCGAGCACTCGTTCAACAAACGCTACACGTCGTTCGAGTGTCGAACGACGAAGCTGTCGGCAGTGTATACATGTTCCCGTGTTGGAGAGAGCCAGCTTAGCGTGGACAATCCCCAAACATACCGGGCAGTGCTCGTGTGTATCCTTTTCAGACAACAAGTAGCCACATGCCATTGGACATGGGCGAGAATTTTTATTGTTAGCCATTTTTCCCCGAGAAAAAGAATTAATTAGCTTTAGTTAGCAATGCTAAACTTATGCTTTTTAAAACTTTTCTCTGTTGTGCCTTTCAATAGGAATCACCACCGTGGGCGCTTTTTTTCCTATGAAGATTGTGGCGTGATGGCGTTCTAGCAGCACGGTGAAGAGCTGAAGAACAAAGGATATGACGCATACGACTGCATTTATATGCTGTGGGCAGGTGGCCCCGCCCACGTCGTCATGCGTCATTTGCCTTTCAGGCGTGAATAAAGGTGTCTTCAGCAGATGGCGCTAGAGCGCGATATCCCATAGTCTTATGTGTTGTACCGAGTTGACCGACTGAATGGGAACACCCAGAACTCTCCAGTGATGATTGGATAACACACACGTCTCCTTCCATTAATAGCCTAATAACGGCCGGTGCGGCGGCTGGGATATACTACATAACCCTAAACAACCGTCGCCATGATGTTTGGGATGACTGATAGCGGAGAAACAAATGAAAGAGGAAAAATGAATTCGTCATTTCGCTATAGTTTTTTGTCGACATTTAGAAAAAAAATCGCTAAAGTTTTGCGCAAATCTGTAATGGAAACGCGCCTACTGTCGTGCGAATGAACGGCCTATAAACAATCTACATTGTTAAAAGCGCTGTATAAGCTGACACACACAGAGACAGACACTGACACACACTCACACACCGCAGATAATCTTTAAAATAACAGCTTGTCTCTTTGTCTGACGGTTGTTCATGTCTGAATACACAAGTCGAGTCTCCTTCATCTACAGCGCTTTAACACTATAGTGTTTCACAGCAGCTTTACAGTGATAACAGGAGATTACAGTAACAGAGTGTTTAGGCAGATCTAGAATAAAGTTTCATCATCTCCGTGTAAACTTCAAAAACATGAATCTGTGAGAACGCTGACACATGCGTATTACGTGTTTAGTCTACAGGTGTGTGTGTGTGTGTGTGTGTTTGAATAGATGTGTGTGTGCGCAGGTGCGTAATCTTTCTTTACAAATTTACCTCAATTACTTGTCTGGCCTGAAAAATTGAGTAGACACACACACACACACACACACACACACACACACACACACACACACACACACACACACACACACACACACACACACACACACACACTCTGTCTGTCTCTCTCTCACACACACACACACACACACACACACACACACACACACACACACACACACACACACACACACACACACACACACACACACTCTCTCTCTCTCTCTCTCAAATTCAAAAACGTGCTGTATTGGCATGACAATTATTTCAATGTATTGCCAAAGCATTTCTAGTTGTTCTCAATTTCTCTCTCTCTCTCTCTCTCTCACACACACAGATATATGAGTGTTGAGCAGCAGTGTGTGTTCAGCGTCCTCCTGTGGTCAGTCTGTGCCACTAAACACACACACGCATTCATATTTGTGTCTGAGCATTCATTCTAATACCACTAACTACAGTGAGAGGGAAAGAGTGTGTGAGAGATGAATGGCTTTTTTTGTGTGTGTGTGTGTGTGTGTGCAAATATCGCCACGGTGACAGGAGCAGATGTGTTAGTTTTTTATCAGGGATGAAACCATAACTTGTGTGAAAACTGCTGAAGTGGAAGGAGCTGAACAAAAGAGTTGCTTTTATTAGATTTTTTCTGCTATAACATTTACTTCTGAAACTCTTGATAACATTTTATATTTGTCTTGTATACACTGCAAAAAATGCTTTTCTTACTCAGTATTTTTGTCTTGTTTCCAGTCCAAATATCAAACATTTCTTAAATCAAGATGCATTTACTAGATGAGTAAAATGACATAAGATATTAAGTCTGGTTCTCTGGGGAAATAAATAAAAAATTAAGTGAGTTTTTGCTTAAAAAAAGCAGAATTATCTTCCAATGGGGTCAGAAAAATAATCCTAACTGAAACAGAAACAAGATTATATTTCTGACCCCATTGGCAGATCATTTTACTTTTTTTAAGCAAAAACTCACTTCATTTAGATTAATTCCCCCGGAAAACAGGACATAATATATAATGTCATTGTACTCTAGTAAATGCATCTTGATTTAAGAATTTTTAGATATTAGTTTTGGACTGGAAACAAGACAAAAATATTAAGAAATGCATTTTTTTGCAGTGTGTTTGAACATACTTCTCTTTCATTAATGCTTTTCTTTTTACTGTTGTATTTCTCTTTTATTTTGTCTTACTCTTGTGAAGCGCTTTGAGATGTAGGCTAACGTTTAAAGGCGCTTTAGAAAATAAAGTTTATTATTATACAAAAAACCACAAAGAAATTCAATGACATTGCTGCAGATTTCAGTAGTTTATTGAAAGTTGAAAACACATTCAAAACAAAACCCAGCTGAAGTCCACTCTGACCCCAGAACCGAACGCAGGCGGACAGTGCTGTGAGATCGCCCCACATCAGCCATGCAAAGACGCGGAGAAAACAAGAGACGCGAGGACCGGCCGAGACCACGCCGGACGCCGCGGACAGGAGATAAGGCACCACACCTGCTTCATTCACTAGGAAAATAAATAATTGTACACTGAGCACTGATTTATGATGAAGCGCTGATGTTCATCCGTTATAAAAATGTGCAGAAATCAGTTCCATGAGGAGAAAACACCTTGGTGACTCAAACCGTGAGAAGAGTGTAAAGTAAAGCGCAGATGAGTGAGTTCAGAGTCTTTGCCGGTCCCAGAGAGAGACGCTGAGAAACACAGGAAAGCGAGAGTAAAGAGTGTGTGTGATGTGTGCGTCTCAGCGGCGCGGTGTGTATCGGCTCTCTCCTCGACCCATCGCTCCTCTCGTCGGGCCGCGCCCGTTACCCATGATGCCGCGGGGCCGGCGCCCGTCAGGCGGTCCTCGGGTCTCTCGCTCGCGCGCCGCTCGCGTCTTCTTCTCCTCCACGTTCAGACGCACTTCCCCGCGGAACATGACGGGCTGGAGACACGGGAGAAACGAGACACTGATTAGAAGCTATGGCAACACTTCACCATAAGGTTCATTAGTTATTACGATAGTCCGTGTTCAGAAGCGACACCGGTTTCATCACTTGCCGTGAGCGGAGCGAGAGTCGCACAGATCAGCAGGAGTCGGACCTCGTTCATCACGCGAGCGAGGAGCTGACGACGACGGAGGAAGATTTGGTGTCAAAGCGAAATGCATAATCACCTATTTAAGCGAATTTGTCATCGTGCTGTTCTGTTGTGGTTTTCATTAAGAATTAAAGGCTAATGAACTCTCCATTCAAGCAATCCGCCCCCAAATTAGCGCTAATTTAAAAGCGAAAGTAAAACACCTTTATGAACGGCGCATTTTACTTTCGCTTTTAAATTAGTGATTTAACCGCCGGTGATCCCGGTTTTACCGATGTTGTCACATGTCGATTAACCAGTGGGAAATATCCTCACCGTCCAATCCCTAATTAACATTAATTATTACACGGCTCTGTGGAATACTTGATTCTAATTGGTCAATCACGCCATCTAACTGTATATTATTCCCAGATAACCACCGGCTGGAGGTACATTATCCCTGACTCATCTACCTTAGTTAAAGGGATGGTTCGGAGTAAAATCCACCGAGGGTCCTTTGCACCATGACCTTGAGCCGAACCCCCCCTCTACCCCCCCTTTTCCCCTTGGTTGAACATTATTAAAGTTAGAGGTTATCTAGAGAGATCAGCCGGATGGTTTAGTGCAGGCGCTAACGGATCATAGGCTGTATCTGGTCAATTACTCCACTAATAATGCCCAGAATGGCACCACACTTCTACAGTAGTACAAATAGCTTCTGTACTCATAAAACGAGCCATTGGAAAGTTTGTAAGTACATCAGGAGTTTATTTAAAATAACACTTGCCTGATGGCTAATGCTGCCGCTAACCCGGACGTCGACGTCACTTCAGTGATTAGGGAAAAGCACGGAAAAGTACCGAGATATATATCGTCGCCATTTAAACAAAAAATACAGAGATATGATTTTCTGGCCATATCGCCCAGCCCTAGCTCACAATCATGTTCAGTTGAAGAGAGAATGAAGTGGTGAGTTATTCTGATAATAAAATGAAGAATAGCGTGAGATAAAGTTAATAATTAGGGCTGTGACGGTGGGTTAGGGTGACCACACTACAGCCTGTAAAACATTGACATAAATATCAGTAAATATTGGTAATCTAAATAATATAAGAAAGTTACATATTGAAGCAACACTAATATTATATTTCCCGCCAAAGATGCGTCATACAGCTCCCGCGCTGAGCTCTGAGATGTGGGACACCGGCAGGACAGAGACAGGCTTTCTGTTTTCTAATATCTTCATGTCTTCTGCTGATGTCTACTCGTTGTAAAAGGTCTGAAGAGTGAATTTTATCTTGCGCAGTGTCAAGACATTTAGGCTATGTTTGATTTTGTGCTGCCAGAGAAAGCAAAACTAAAATCCCAAGCGTGTGTGAAATGCGCTATACAAATAAACTTGACGTGCCTCACCATAATAACAAGCACAAACTGTGTTAAATAGAATTTGATGTGCAAGCAAAAAGGCATCAGGCCTTATTATATTCACATTTAGGACAAATTAAAAGCGAACCAAATGAAGAAACGTTTATAATCCCCTGTGAAATGATTTGGGAAAAGAAACAAGAGATTCCATGTCCAGTGGAATATTGTTAAATTCGCTGATAATCACATGACCAGATCGCAAAACATAATACAAAGCTTACATTTATGGGCTCACATGACGTACCCCATTCAGCACCAACCCAGATGTGTCCACGGCTGCAACGTAACATTTAATTGCTGCTAACCTATTATTTGTTTGGTAAACAAAGCTTTGTGCTTCATAATATTCACGTAAAACAGCATTCACATACAAAATGTGTTTTGGCGGAACACTGCCGGTGCTACTCATGCGGTTATCAAGTTCACCGGCACAGCCCTATTAATAATCCCCGAGTCTGTCCCTGAAAATGAGCTGTACTGACACACACCTTTGCTCCCAGAATCCTCTGCACCGGCTCAGAGTCGTCGTACACCACGAACCCGAAGTTGGGCAGTTTCCCTCCGACGGCTTTGGTGTTGATCCTCATCTCCACCACGTTCCCGAACGCTGGACGAAACAGAGCGGCATTAAACAACAGCAGACGCACACTCGCAGCCTCATCATCAGCAAGGTCAAGGGTCAAAGGGTCTCACTCATGAAGAACTCCTTCAGTTCACCCTCGTCAATGTCATGAGGAAGATTTCCAACGAACAGCTGATGACTGTCTGGGTAACGAACAGACCTGCGGCCCTCAGAGTCACCGTCAGAGTCTCCGCGACCTGCACACACACACACACACACACACACACACACAGAAAATTAGTGGTGTAACGGATCACAAAATTCACGGTTTTTGAGCCACGGATCAGATAGTTTTTCGGATCAGCCATTTTTTTTTTAAATAATATATATATATATATATATATGGGGGGGGGGGGGTAACTTTTCTTTTATAACTTAAAGCTTACTTGAAGTTCTTTGATTTCGATACCAAACTAACTAGCTTAACTGATAAAGTTCAAACATTAACAACAAGTGGACAGTCAGTAATAAAATAAGAACAAATACACAAATTACAAGCACAGAAGAATACTAAATAAAGTTTACAAAGTCTAACAGTATATTCAGGTACAGAAATTAATAATTAAGCCTAAATGTAAAATAACGCTATGTTCATGTCATCTTTGTTAAAGCTGTATGATGTTTTATCATCATTAATGACAGACGACAGCAGGAATATCACTTTAAGACCGAATAAACTGACAAACATCGGGTTTCTTCCTCAACGGTTCACTGGCGACAGAACCGAGGGAACACAGGGATGCAAACACAAGTATGGTCAAAAAAGAGAGAGGTTATCGAAGCCCTCGCCCCGCGGCAAATTTCCAGATACTTACATAATTGTGATGAATTTAATCCTTTGTAAGTTATTATTTTGCAGTGTAAGATTATAGTTAACACCTTTAAATATTACATAAATGTATTATGTATGTTTATTAAACTTAATGAGTGTATAAATCAGCAACAAAAAGTAATTCTTGAAAAAATCTGCACAGTAATTTTATAAAATCTAAACATGTTAATAAAAACAATTTACTATTAGTACTCTTATAAAATTCAATCAGGCAATCATACATTTCACAATTTTATTGTGTCACAATTTTATATTTATATATTAATGGCAAGAATTCAGAAGCGTATTTATATAGCCTACACTACACTACACAGAAATAACATACAATTCAATTATGCTTATTTTAAATGTATTGAGCAGGCTAGGTATAAAAAAATATAGGCTTTTAATAATCTTTCAGTGCGCAAAACTATGAAAATATGAAAAAAAAAAGAATAATAAAGCACGTATGCAGAATGGGCGCATCGCGGGTGCAGAATGAAAAAACTTATTTTTTGGACGGCATTGGTGACCCTGTGGTGGTTTCTGCGGTGGGGAAGAAACGTAAGCCATCGAAATCTAATCATTTAGGCTACTTGAAGATGAGGCACGCGGGAGGAGGAAAAATGCCGAGTGTTGCTTGTTCTCACAGGACAGCATCAAACTTCTGTCACGCTGACACTTTGACCCCAGGGGATCTTGTGAAAAACTTTCAATTGTTTTACTCAAAGTCAACGAAAACCGAGCAGGACCAAGCCATTATACAGCTGATCGCCGTTAGTTCAGGAGGTATTTCTTAGCGATGGTGATTTAATGTCGGCTATTTTTAGTCCAGTGCCTGTAAGTTATATATAAGATTAGTATTGACCGAGTTCAGAGGCTATTATATGTGGATCAACTTACTGTTGTTGTGTATTTTCAACAGTTAAAATATGAAAAAACTTTTATATTGATTCAATGGATTAATTGCATTTTGGAAAAAAAGTGTCATGAATTTATTGCATTTTGGGGGAAACTAATCCTTTTTTATAATAAATATTTGAAAATCAAAATCTGCATTTGACATTTTTATGTTATTATAACCTAAATATGCTACGTGAAAGTAAAAAAAAAAAAAAAAAGCTACTAAAAAAATAGTGGTTTTCATCTTTCCACTCTCTTGGTAAAGAAAACACATTATTACTCAAATGAATCATAATGGATTTATCGCGTTTTGAAACCAAACTCTACATATACAACAGATATAGGCTATACAGGAAATGTGGTCATCACTGGTTGTGAAGGCGGTTCATCAATTGCAAACAAGTCATTGCGCATTGTGCCGATCTGAGTCGAAGTCTCACCGCTGTTCCTGATGACGTGTGTGTTTCTGTCTTCACTCGCTGTCGTCTCGTAGTAAGCTGAAGCAAACTCAGATGTAGATGGCTTATTTTCTCCTTCTCGCTCATCTTTTCGTGCGTAATATTGTACTTTGCACAACGCTGCCATTGTCACCGCATGAACTCTCACGCGAAGATGACAGCGTAGGTTACGCACAACACGTCAAACCAAGTTTGAAAACAGCCGCATTTTACCGCGCAGTATTGTGATCGGTCAATCTGTCAATTAGACTAACACATCAATAATTTCTTATTTTTATTATTTTATTTTAATCAATCAGAAATCTGAGGGGGCGGGACATGTAAATGAGGGGGCCTCGGCCCACCCAGACCCCCTCGTGGCTACGCCACTGCTTGTGATGTGTGTGATCAATCAAGCACACGGTAGTGAGTCGTTTAAAAACAGCAACAAACTACTCCAACAAAATAAAGTCATTTTATGCAAATCCACAGCCTTTTATCTACAGATCATGCATTATAATGTGAATATATCATATTGGAGAGAGTTTTACCGTGCATCCAACCAGAAGAGGCGCGCGCTGTTTGAATACTGAATGGAGAATGATTGACAGCCGCAGAGGAGGGAGAACGAGTTTCCGTAAACTCTAATGATGTAAATAGACTTCTGTCCCTCACATTAAGCTATGGAATGACTTCAGATTACTGTCACCCAAACTGACGTGAAAAAAGCGTGAGGCGCCGAAAAGCGCGCTGTTTGCATCCCTGAGAACCCTTCAAGGCCCAGGGAACGCCACGAGGAGTCAGTCCGGTTCTCAGTCCAGTGCCTATACGGCCCGTGTGACTCTCTCTCAGGAATCGCATCTCAAGGCGCTTGGTGATTCCTGACCTACATATTTGTGCCATGGAGGAAACATCTTCACTCAATCTTGTTTTTGGATGAATGATGATTTTGAGTGTTTGGTCGAGTCACATGACAGGAAACTCACCCCTAAAACTGATGTACGGTTTTCCGCCCTCGGAACCGCTGCCATCTGACAAACAACAACAACAACAACAACAACAACAGCAGTTACATCACAGAAACCCTTCACACACTCAACCTGTTACAGATCATGTGAGTGAGTATGAGTGTGTGTGTGTGAGTGTGTGTCACCTCCTCTGGGTCCACGTGGAGGGAAGCCTCTCTCTCTCCGCTGGTCTCTGGGCTCTCTCTGACTGTCATGTTTGAGCTCCACCCGCGGCTGACAAACACACACACACACACACACACACACACACACACACACACCTTACACTCAATATCTCAGGGTCAAAGCTATTTTTATGAGCTGCATTACAGCTGAAATTGTCTCATATTTGATGAAGTTTGCATAATTGATACTGAATACTTAAAGGGTTACTTCAGGATTTAGCATTAAGCTTTGTATTAGTAGAAAACCTGTAGTATTTTCGAATTACCATGCTTTCCACCCTCATATCCCCCTGAGACGAGAGATTTATGTATTTTTTGTCTGGAAAAAATCCTCCGATGACGCAAAAATCGTCATTTTGCGTCATCGGAGGATTTTCTGGCCAGAGGCTAAAGACTACAGCCAGTAGATGGCGTTGTTCCGCATGTTTTCAGCCCGCCCATAGAGGGATCTCACTCACAGAATGCACACAGTGTCAGCCGTCTTTCTTTGGAAGCTAAGCTAGCAGGCTCTTGTTCTGTGGAGAAAGCTTAATAGTAGGAGAAAGCTGAGTAAGTAGGGGTTTCCATCCTCCTTTTCTCGGACTTGTCCGGCGGGCGAGATCGTTCAAAATGTCCGGGATTCAGCTTTTGCGTTCTGTGGTCGCCATTCATTGTTTAAGTTACATGCACACCTTTTGTTTCAATCTAACTGAATTCATTCCGATTGGTGAATCTGAATGCAGTGTTTACATGAACGCTAAACAAGTGATCGGTTGATGTGCGTTTTACCATTGCTAAGAAAATTCCCGCTCCTCCGTGAGAGATGCGAGACCCGGCGCGTCTCAGTAATGACGCCACCGGCCTCGCGCCGTTCTCCCGCGGCCGTCAGCCTCGTCCTGCTCGCCACAGTAAACATGATGAATGGCGACTGTAGAACGCAAAAGCCGAATCCCGGACATTCTGGGCGATCTCTAGAGATCCCTGGCAAACTCATCACGTAGACTAGCCTTGTTGTTTTCAACTAGTGCGCACTCTTACCGGTAGGCATGGCCTCCTAGGGCAGCGAAGCAAGTGCATTCTGGGAGTTGTTGTCTTTCATCCACATGAGCCAAAAATACATTTTCTGGCTTTTCTCAGTCTAGAAAGCTCCAAATTCAAAAATTTCTTCACATTTCTTCTACTTAAATGACCTATTTTAAATACACATTCATCTTCCCAGAGGTGAAGTATCCCTTTAAACTTAATATTTACTAAAACTAACAAACTAAAGATATTTGAATCATTAAACCAGCTGAGCCCACACAAGCAGAACATGTTCACTGAGAAATGATCGTTCTGTTATCGTGTGAAACACAAAAGCTGATATTATGAAGGCGGCCCTGGAGCCGCTGATGTCATCATGTGGTCATGTGGTGCTGTACCTGAGCACTGGCTTTCAGCACATGAGGAGAGATCCCAGCGCCGGCCGGGGGAAGGTTCTTACTGGTCACCAGAGCCCATGAGAACGCCTGCGGTGACATCACACACACATCATCACAGCGCTGCACACACACACACTAGGGGTGCAACGGTACAGATAGCCCACGGTACGGTCCGTACCTCGGTTTTTGGGCCACGGTCTCGGTTCGGTTTCGGTACATGTTTTGTGCAGAGAGAGACTGCTATTTCATCCCAAAAATATGCTTTATTTTTCTTATGAGCATAAACAGAATGTCACAGTAGGAAGAACATCAATGTATGGAATAAATTAACACTCTAGTCTGTACTGAACAACACTAAGTAATACAACCTCTTCAACTATCACTTATATGAAATACAAAATGTAAACAAACACACTTCAAAATATTCAAGTGGATCCCAATTCCAAACCTTGATAACTGGTATATGAAGTGATCAATGTGAAAGAAAAAGTGCACTTTTACCTTTAACAAACATAAATTAGCTTGTGCTTTGAATAAAAAAAAGCAGAGCAAAATAATATAATAATATAATACTGCATTCAGGATACAAAGTGCAATGTTATTTACTCATCCACTATTGAGAGATTCTTGTGCAGATGAGTCTATCAACACTGTCTGGTGCAAGGCGAGACCGGTTGGCACTAACGATGTCCACTCCCAAATTCTCAACTTTTCAGAATGCCGCAAGCGCACCGTAGGTCACGTGACAAGAACCAACCAGAGCGCAGCTGATGGTTGCTTTAGCAACGACAGACGCCTCCGGAGCGCACCGCCCTAGCGCTTTGGAAAAAGGAGAACGCGGCGCGCCTAGCGTTTTCTACGCGTTTTTAGGCGCGATATGTGAACGGCGCCTAAAGCAAAAACTAAAAGGATCAGCGCGAACTCAATGGCAAAACCGAAGTCCCGCGGGACACGAGGGTAGATTGTCCCGTGCAGGGCTGACCGAACGGTCCGGGATTTTACCGTGTACCATTGCATCCCTAACACACACACACGCACACCTCTCACACTACAACTTTAACATAGTAGGATGTCCTGTTACTTTATCCTCTACAGTAAAAGACCTGGGTGTTATACTAGACTGCAACCTGTCTTTTGAAAATCATATTTCATATGTTACAAGAACAGCCTTTTTCCACCTTAGAAACATTGCTAAGCTACGTAACATGCTATCAGTTTCTGATGCAGGAAAGTTAGTTCATGCGTTCATGACCTCGAGACTAGATGACCTTGACCTTTCACCTAATACTGTAATGCTTTATTAGCTGGTTGTCCTGCGTCCTCAATAAACAAGATACAGTTAGTCCAAAATGCAGCCGCTAGAGTTCTTACTAGATCAAGAAAATATGATCATATAACACCAATTTTATCATCACTACATTGGTTACCTATAAAGTCCCGTATTAATTACAAGGTATTGCTACTGACTTATAAAGCCCTAAACGGCTTAGCTCCAGTCTATTTAACCGATCTTCTATCGCCCTATAATCCATCGCGCTCTTTAAGATCACTAAATTCGAGGCTTTTGGTCAAACCTAGGATATCCAGATCCACCAAAGGAGGGAGAGCATTTTCACATTTAGCTCCAAAACTCTGGAATAGTCTTCCTGGTACTGTTCGTTGCTCAGACTCGCTCTCCCAGTTTAAAACTAGATTAAAGACGCATCTCTTCAGCCAAGCATTCATATAATACTTTTAATCTTACAGTTAAATCCGACCTCTAGTTCATAAACGCCAGAGGAGAACTGGCCCCCGACTGAGCCCGGGTTCTCCCAAGGTTTTTTTTTCTCCATTAGGTCCTGATGGAGTTTTTCGGTTCCTTGCCACTGTTGCCTTTGGCTTGCTCAGTTGGGGATATTTAATTTAATTAATCAATCAACAATACTATTGATCAGCATTACCAAACATGGACGTTCCACTAGAAACAAACACTGATGTATTATTTTAATTTAATACTGTGAAGCTGCTTTGATACAATCTGTATTGTGAAAAGCGCTATATAAATAAACTTGACTTGACACTGTACCTTGGGCGGCTCTGGGGTGTGAGGGGGCGGAGTCAGGGCAGGGACAGGGGTGGAGCCTCTCTCCTCCTGCAGTTTCTCTTCAGGCTCCGCCTCTGACGTATGTAGCTCGGCCTCTGGGATAAGCTCCGCCTCCGTCTCCTGATTGGCAAGCGGCTCCGGCTGGGACTCGGGCTCCGCCTCAGGCTCCGCCTCCTCCTGCTGCTCCTCCACTCCATTACTGTGAACATTGAACACAGTCAATAAAGCAGCAATTCGTTTAATGCCACAGACACGAGTGGAAGAGGTGCATGCTGGGACCTGAAAGAAGGTGTGAGTGGAAGAGGTGCATGCTGGGACCTGACAGAAGGTGTGAGTGGAAGAGGTGCATGCTGGGTACCTGACAGGGGTGGGCGGCTTGTAGTAGGAGGGGCTGCTGGGACGGTCCTGTACCGGTTCAGGAGAAGCTCGAGTCTCCACCTGCTCCTCTTCTTCCTCCTCCTCCTCCTCCTCCTCTTCCTCAGACTCTACACACACACACACACACACACACACACACTTCAAGCTTCTGTGTCACGTGACCTGACAGAAACAGCC
Source organism: Squalius cephalus (assembly GCF_949319135.1). NCBI lineage: Eukaryota > Metazoa > Chordata > Actinopteri > Cypriniformes > Leuciscidae > Squalius > Squalius cephalus. Next base: position 36,888,904 of record NC_137139.1, read on the forward strand.
AGACTTCTGCAAACCCTAAAGAGAGTGTGGTCGATATCATATGCCAACTCTACATTTCTATTCACAAATGCAACCAAAACAAAACATGAACTTTTAATTAAACTCTCTGAATATTGCAAATCCGGGATCCAGATTGGGCGGGAAAAATACGGTTTAGTTGAAATACTAGAGGAGGAAAACACACGAGATGATGAGAGTCTGCCAGTCTTTAACAGAAATCTCACCAGTAAAGGGTTAGAAGATGGCCGCTCGGAGAGCTCACGTCTTCTAGTGTCTCATTTCAGGATAAAAGTCCAAACCCTCGCACTGAGTTAGCATGTTTTGATGTGTACATGTTCTTGTTCTAGAAATTACAGCATTTCTATCGTCCAGAAGTGACCAATTATTGAAGATTAAGTGGACATTTGAACTGCGAACACCAGGCGGCTCTCAGGCATGCGTTATCACACGTGATGCAAATGTTTATATCATTTATTCTACATGGTGTATTTTAACAGTGCTGTTCAATAAAACTTACTTTGATACTTTATTTGAACCACTCATCATTGCTTGTTATTATATATTTGTATTTTAAGTCCTTTTATAGGCTGTTGTTCACTTGGATCTATTTTTATTACCACAAATTTTCATTCTTTTACTCGATTAATCGATGGAATAATCGGTAGAATACTCGATTACTAAAATGATCCATAGCTGCTAATTTAATTAAACTCTGAATATTGCAAATCCGGTATCCAGATTGGAAAATAATTAGTCTAGTTTAACTAGAGGAAAAACCACACGAGATCATCAATCGCCTGATGAGAGTCTGCCGGTCTTTAGAAATACAGACAATTAAAGAAATGTCACGTTTTGAAACAAACGATCCGGATAGATCTGAAAATGGGTGAGTGTCTTAGTCACATGATCATGAAACATGATCTTTTACTTGCTCTCGTGCCGTTTACACCTGAATGAGTTTTTCTTCTGTGGAACATTAAAGATTATTATATGTTGATGAAGGTCTCAGTGTTTCTGTCTATATAATGCGAGTCAATGGGAACCAGTGCTGCTGGTTTAGCAGTTTTACCTCCCAGTTCAGCCTCCGAGTCTCCGAACACCTCCTCTTCATAGCGGAAGATGTCATTGTGCACGTAGAACTTGTTGACAGCCGAGCCCTGCCACACACACACACACACACACACACACACACGTCAGAG
>NC_137139.1:36895102-36907602 GCF_949319135.1 Squalius cephalus
TCATGGGTCTCCCGCTGTTGGACAGCTCGCCCTCACTCACACACACACACACACACACACACACACACACACACACACACACACACACACCTCAGGGGCGAGGACGAAGGTCTGCATGAACCTCCTCATGGGTCTCCCGCTGTTGGACAGCTCGCCCATCACCTGCACCACCACTCCGTCCCCCAGGGTGGCGTGAGCGTCGACATGACGGATCTTAGTGTGGCACTCGCTGAACTGCAGCGACATCACCTTCTTGTGGATCTCCTACACACACACACACACACACACACACACACACACTCTCAAGTCAGCTGTATTTCTACGGTGCTTTATCCAATACACACAGCATTCAAAGCAGATCCGCAGTAAAACACACAGTATAGGGACAGTTCACCCAGAAATGAACATCAAGGATAGAGACGCACTTTAAAACAGAAACGGCCATTACAGAGCTGGAAACATTCTGCAGTCTAACTCTGTGTTCGTCTGAGAGAAGAGTGTCACACACACTCGGAGGAGTTCAGGGAGAGTAAATCATGTGTGTGTCTGAGAGAAGAGTGTCACACACACTCGGAGGAGTTCAGGGAGAGTAAACCATGTGTGTGTCTGAGAGAAGAGTGTCACACACACTCGGAGGAGTTCAGGGAGAGTAAATCATGTGTGTGTCTGAGAGAAGAGTGTCACACACACTCGGAGGAGTTCAGGGAGAGTAAATCATGTGTGTGTCTGAGAGAAGAGTGTCACACACACTCGGAGGAGTTCAGGGAGAGTAAACCATGGGCTCATGCTCATTTGAGGGTGAACTATCCCTTTAATGATCGTCCCGTCACTCATGTGATGTCATCCGTCAATCAATACTTGTGTGAAACCGACATCACGATTTGGCTAAGTGCGTTTACTTTCATCATATAGGGTCATCATATAGGGTCATCATATAGGGTCATCATATAGGGTCATCATACTGGGAAAGGGTTCAAAGCTTCACAGATGATGATGATGATGATGATGATGAAGACTCACCGCCTGACCGAACACGGCCTCCTCTGGTTTGCCACTGCCGTCCAGCCCACCGTGAACATACGAGGAGTTCCTGCCGTAAAACCTGCTCAACACAAACACCCATCAGACATCAGCCTGGCTTCAGCTGGTGTGACCTCTGACCCCTGACCCCTCACCTGTGCAGGTAATCCGGCGCTTTATTCAGGAGTGTGTAGTACTGTCGCACAAACTCGCGTCCTACGAGCAGGGGGCTCGGCTTCTCCATCACCATCTCTCTCTCACACAACACACACACACACACACACACTACAACACACACACTACACACACGAGATGGAGAAACAAAGCAGAACAGGAGAACTTTATTCACACGAGAATCTGACAGAAAAGAGACAGACAGTGGACAGAGAGACAGAACAACAGACTAATAAAAAAACAGTCACAGACAGATAGACAGACAGACAGACAGATAGATAGACAGACAGACAGATAGATAGACAGACAGACAGATAGATAATTGATGAGGTGATGTGAAGATAGATGTACGTGCACGTGCGCGCGACACACAGACAATAGCTTGATTTAGCTTCTTGCTAAGGCTCTGAAACTCACCGAATGTGTGTCAGATTCCGTGAACCCCGCGCTGACGCCTCGCTCGCACGCACTCTCCGCACACACTCGAGCGAGCGACGATCGCGCAACGCCCTCTTTATCCGCGAAAAACCTCCGACAGCAGCCGAAGCGAAACACACACACACACACAGACGCCGACGTGCGCGTCCACTGCCCTGAGTGCCCTCACCTCTCGCTCGCGCGCACGCACACGTGACGCACAAAACGCGACTTCCCGCCGCGGGCACGACCAAAACCCGCGCCAAAGAAAATCTCTTATTTGAGGTGAAGAATTTTCTAGAAGCGTTTTTAACAAGAATGTCAAGTTCAGTGGACCACTGAAGAATAGGAGAAATATTTCTTTACAGCTTTATGAATAAAGTAATAAAAAACATAGGCTATAGGTATAGCTAGGAAAAATGGTTCATCACTCGAAGCTTCTCAACACGTTGCACACTAACGACATCTTGTGGTCTAAAGGTGGAAAAGCTGCCTTTCTGTCCCAGAAGACCCATCCATTTTTTTTATTGTTTCATTTAATAAATCTAAACAGTGGATTAATAATTTGAAGATATGTCGTGTGGGCCGTATGATATTAGCAGGGTTTAGAGCCATTAATCAACTAACTAGAGTTGTATCGTACCGGTGAGTGTCATGAAGTGCCCACAAGTGATTTATCAACTTTAGTGATGTTGATCCACAGTAATGGTGTCCTGGTCCTCCTTCTACACACCGCAGAGAGAGAGAGAGAGAGAGAGAGACGTAGCGGCGGTCAGCTGTGGACCGGTCACATTGGTGCCGTGACCCGGATCAGAAGATTTGCTCCAGGATCAGCGTCCGCTGGGTCGCCGTGGGACTCGCTGCATTGAGGTTCAGTTTTGTTGATAAAAGAACTGTGAGAATACAAATGGACATTTGGGATTTATAATATTGATTTATGCACTTTCTCATTTAAGTGATTATTTGTCTCACATTTTCTTTTATTTTTCAATTGTTTATTCTGTTTGAAAATTCATCTTTTCTTCATAAACATGGCATTTAGTTTAAAAGAAGATGAAGTTGATGCTGATGAGACAATGACTGGATGAGGTCTTGGGAGGGGAAAGTGTTTTTACTCCAGTTGTGAGCGAGAGTAAAGTGAACACAACACCTGCTGTATTACGCCCCACACCTGTCCATGATACTGTGCCCTTCGCTGTTCCAGACATAACAGATCCACATCACACATCGCTCAAGTGGGGCAGACCCATGTTAGCATCTCAAACAGAGGCTAGTTATGGGGAGGAGAGAATAGGGGCGCACAAACACAAGGGTTAGGGACCAGCGAGACGTTCTCAGACATACCTTCACCATTCCTGCCTGGAGTGAGGTCGCTCATGCTAAGTGAAGCCCCCAGTCTACCGTGGTGACGCATCAGACAAGCTCGGTGTGCGTGAGTGGGAGAGGCTGATGGACAGGGTCAGGGTTAGGGCTAACCCATGCGGAGCTGCAATGATGTTCCTGAAGGTCTGCCCTGATTCCCCTCTTGCTGCAGTTTTCCGTTTCAAAGCTCCAGAGAAATGGACCGCACAGGAAACCCAAGAACAGCTTGACCGGTACCAGAGTTAGAAGAGCAGATGTCAGCCGAGCTGAAGCGTCACACAAGGCATGTCACCGCTCACGTTCAGACGTTCAGTGAGGATGAAGTGCATGTTGAGCCGGGTGAGTGCAGCAGAGTCAGTGATGCACACACTGTACAGGACGACAACACTTGCATGAGAATTCTGATTAATCTTCTTGACCGTGTCTCAAAATGTCCAAACGGCATCTCGCCAGCCCCAAGGCAAGCTCTGCCGAGCTCATGATCGCTCTACCGTAACACACTGTTGACGAGAACATCTGTGTTTGCATGCTTCCAGCCTGGGCACAGTAAGAGGGACTGTAGAAGTGGCAGGTCCAGACCCGGCCCGGCACCGTTCCGGGGTCCGTCATGTTTAAGCTAGATGGCTCATGTTCGGGAGGGGATGCGTGAGCACAAGTGCAGAGCCCCTGGAGAGTGCTGGCCTCACCAGTCTCATGAGGACGCCCGTGCACAGGCTCCCACTGGGACCACGGTGATCGCTCAAGACGTCCAGCCAGTCCAGGCATTCGAGGATCTGTTCTGTGTGCCAGCCGGTGTTAATAATGTGTGTCCGATACAGGGAATGCTTGAGACAGGCTCCATGGCCTGCACTTTCAGTGACAGTAGAAAAGAGGATGTTAAGTGAGAATGCGCTGCCTTCACACACACCACTTCTAGTCCTCTCAGTCGGATGTGGCGGCGAGGTTTCGAGACCAGGATGCATGTATGAGGTCGAGTGGAAGGTTTATGGAGAGAGCTGCCTAGTGCCTATTCCCGATGTTCCCGGCCAGCGGGACGATCTGAACACTGGTACAAATGACAGTTTTTTCTGCCGCTGTCCTGGAGCCGTTCTGGAGTGTGTGTGCCTCCTCTCTCCGGTTCGCTGTACGCTGGGAGAGGGAAGCGTCTTCCAGAGCTCCTCCATTTAGGAGCACATTAAGTTTGCAAAGTGTGTAAATTGGTTTAATATCATCTTGTAAACAGCACGGAGACTGTATAGTGTGTTCTGCTGTATGTTATATGCGTGAGTGCAGTGGTTAAATTGGGCCGGGGCTCTCCGGGGCTCAGCCCCGGCACATAAGCCTGCTCGATTGCAGTCAGTTGCCTACTGGAAATTATGTCACATAAAATTTGATGAAAGTGATGCTTTTGAAAACATATTTCTGATTATAAATGAAAGATTTTGAAATGGCATGTCTATTTTGTCTCAGCGGAGCTGAGATGAGAACAATCGGGACACGGCCGTATTCTTGTTCAGCTGCTTAATCTCGTTGTCAGTCGACCATGATCGCGCACCGCTCGCGCTGCCATGCGCATCTAGGCTATTACTCAGAACTCCGACACGGATAAATGTACGCAGCAATAATGAATGTTCCTGGGAGATCCGTAGTTGCGCGGGATGTGGAAGCGCGCAAAAGTTCCAGAACCTTCGATCTACTGCCTTGAAAAAAAAAAAAAACGAGCTGCTGGCCGCCGCTGCAGCAACAGATCAATTTAGTCAAGTTTGTTGGTTGTACAAAAAGTGCACTGGCCTTGAATGACATTTAAGGTAAGGAAAAATGCTTGGCACATTGTATGGGTCACTATCATAGCAAGGTAATACAATGTGTAATCAAGCGTTTTATATTTAATATAAGGGAAATAGGCTACACATGCCATGGACGTGACATAAAAAATCTTTATCTTTTAGGTGGCAAAATATTTTTTTGTAATTCTGTGAATTACACTGCAAACCAAAGTAATACTACCCACCGGATGAAGAAGGGTTGGCTCTCCACAGAACATAACATATTCATTTTATTTAATTTTTCATGTTCGCATTTATGAGGAAAAACAATGTTACGGACGGGACCGCTCTGAAAGTGGCACTAAACGACTGTTTAAAACTTTCACTGAGACCTCAAACAGAAAGCACAAAGCCTTTCTTTAAAATGAATTTCGTTTTGTATTAATTGTATCTTAATTTTAATCAATGTTTCATCAACCAATTGCCTGGATGATTTAATAAATAAGAAGTAAATATAGTATATAGACAATAAATAATCACGACACGGACGCGCCGGCGAATGAACTGGACTCTCGTCTCATAAATGAACCGAAACTCAGCGTATAAGGGAGCCTACTTGCCTGACAGACCTGATAAATATATCTATAGAAAGCTTGGAAGGTCTTCTTTTAAACAGAACAATTCAAAACGAAAGAAAACAGACCGCTGCTTGAGTAGCCTAATCCGTATGAAATGTGCATTTCTCTCTGGCGCGTTCACTACTGCGAAGATTGCGAGGATAGCATCGTCAACTTCATCTTTGCAGCCGACACTGACACAGAAAACACTTGTTTATTAATAAATAATTAAAATGTCTCCTTGCTATATTTTACATATTCATAATCATTACTTTTGCCGGTTCTCTGTGACAGCTTTTAGGTGCTTTATTGGCAGCGCCACCCTTACATGAACGCGTCACCACCGCATCAGCACCAAGAACAGGACATTTTTTTCAATCCCTGTTTTGGCAGGGGAAAAACTGATCAGAAAATGTAACGAAACGTTGTAGAAATGTAGTGGAGTAGAAAGTATAATAATTGCTGCAAAATGTAACGAAGTAAAAGTCAAAAGTATGCACTATTGATTCTACTTAAGTAAAGTAGGCCTACAGAAACGAAGTATTTGTACTTCGTTACATTCCACCACTGCTGATTAACAGTAGGCTAATGTCCTAATACCTGTTGATACTACAACAATGCAAATATGCTCTTAACCTTGCAGTTTTTCACATATCAAGACTCAATTTCTCCATTTCTTTGCACAAAACTCTCCAGAAAATGCCATTTGATAGTTTATTTTTCAAAAAAAATTCACGGGGGGGCATACCCCCGGACCCCCCTAGGGAGAGCCCCCCCACATAATAAATCCCAATTTAACCCCTGCGTGAGTGGATTAATAATTTGAAGATATGTCGTGTGGGCCGTATGATATTAGCAGGGTTTAGAGCCATTAATCAACTAACTAGAGTTGTATCGTACCGGTGAGTGTCATGAAGTGCCCACAAGTGATTTATCAACTTTAGTGATGTTGATCCACAGTAATGGTGTCCTGGTCCTCCTTCTACACACCGCAGAGAGAGAGAGAGAGAGAGAGAGAGAGAGAGAGAGAGAGAGAGAGAGAGAGAGAGAGAGAGAGAGAGAGAGAGAGAGAGAGAGAGAGAGAGAGAGAGAGAGAGAGAGAGAGAGAGAGAGAGAGAGAGAGAGAGAGAGAGAGAGAGAGAGAGAGAGAGAGAGAGACGTAACGGCGGTCAGCTGCGTACCGGTCACACACACACACACACACACACACACACACACACACACACACACACAGAAAACGTTCTGCATTCTAAATGTTTTAATAAAAAAGGTTCAGTATGTTTATTAAGCAATTTGTTTCATACATTGATCAGCATCTCTACTGACGTGAGCTTACAGACATTAGAACATTTACAGCGTGACACAAACGTCTCAATATCTCACTGCTGATGTCAGTTTGTGTGTGTGTGTGTGTGTGTGTGTGTGTGTGTGTGGGTGTTTATATGTGTGTGTGTGTGTGTGAGTGTGTGTGAGTGAGATGAGTGTGTGTGTGTGTGTGAGTGTTTATATGTGTGTGTGTGTGTGTGTGTGTGTGTGTGTGTGTGTGTGTGTGTGAGTGAGATGAGTGTGTGTGTGTGTGTGTGTGTGTGTTTATATGTGTGTGTGTGAGTGAGATGAGTGTGTGTGTGTGTGTTTATATGTGTGTGTGTGTGTGTGTGTGTGTGTGAGTGTTTATGTGTGTGTGTGTGTGTGTGTGTGTGTGTGTGTGTGTGTGTGTGTGTGTGTGTGTGTGTGAGAGTGTTTATATGTGTGAGTGTGTGTGTGTGTGTGAGCGAAATGAGTGTGTGTGTGAGAGTGTTTATATGTGTGAGTGTGTGTGTGAGCGAAATGAGTGTGTGTGTTTATGTCTCGGTCTCCTCTTCAGTGATCTGTCTGATATCCTGCAGTAGCTCAGAGAAACATGGTCGTCCGTGAGGTCTCTGAAAACAAGAAACACACACACACACACACACACACACACACACACACACACACACAGTACTAGATTAGGGTTAGGGTTAGTGCTGATGATGTCAGCGATGGACAGAACACACAACACCACTTTTAGAAGGATTTAGGGTGTATTCACATCAGGAGCGTCCGCTGGTCCGGACCAAATGCAATGTTGATATTTTTTGTTTGGTGTGGTTCGCTTTCACACTGCCCTTTTTGCAAGAGAACCAAAATCAAAAACCACACGTGTGCTAAGCTCATCCATTCACTGGACAGGAATTCTCAAGCAGGGAAAAGCAGAAAGTGCAGAAACAGGCTGATCATTAGGGCTGGGGATCTTCTGGTCTACCTCACGATTCCATTCTTGAGGTCTCAGTTCGATTTAAAATCGATTTTCGATTTTGAATAAAATTTCGATTCGATATGTGCATTTTGATTGTAGTTAACTGTTTTGTGTTACTTATTTGGCTGCGGTAGACGGTTTAATAGGTCTAGAAGAAAGGAAAATCCTACTTAATTAAATGTGAACGTGTGCAAGGCAGGCAGTTTTATTTTATTTTTTATGTTAAACACAGGAACAAAGAAGAAAATTACAAACAACTGGACAAATATTACAGAAAAATATACAAATGAAATAAATGTTATGTTTTTCAGGTACAGTAGCATAGGTTTATTAAACGTAGTAAGAAATACTACCGAAATTGTAAAAATAAAACACTGTATAGTCTTCACTGAATGAATTAAATATAAATTGATTACTAATAATAATAAAAAAGTGTTTTAGTCAAAAGCAGTGAGTGTTTTTTATTTACATTAATGAAACGTATGGCAGCAGTTTATGAGGCTGCTGTCCCTTTAAGAGTGAATGCATGGATATCTACTGTTACACATCTGATTTTCTCCCATTTGTTTTCGCGTAGGACATAACTCTGTTTACATCAAATACTCCACAGTCCACACGATGTGCGTTTGACACTATTGTGTGTGTAGCTGTGATGGAGAACTGAAGTCACGATCGCATGAGAGGCTCATCTGTGTGTGTTCTTCATCTGTGTGTGTTCTTCATCTGTGTGTGTTCTTCATCTGTGTGTGTTCTTCATCTGTGTGTGTTCTTCATCTGTGTGTGTTCTTGTGTGTTCTTCATCTGTGTGTGTTCTTCATCTGTGTGTGTTCTTCATCTGTGTGTGTTCTTCATCTGTGTGTGTTCTTGTGTGTTCTTCATCTGTGTGTCCGTCAGCGCAACACCGCATTGAGTCCTTGTTCGCACTTTATTGTGATATAAACTGAATAACGTCAGTAACTTTAAGTAACTGTAAGTAGAACTGTAAAGTTTAAGAAGTGTAACATTTTAGAAAATCGATTTTTGAAATATGTGAATCGATTCGAATCGGTAAAAGATAGAATCATGATATACAGTGCTATGCATAAGTTTAGACACCCATGCTAAAGTTGACTAAAAAGAGGAATAAAAAATCATCTTTTGGAAATTGAACTTAATGCCTTAATTTAAAAAATTAGGAAAAATCCAACCTTGAAGGACACCAATTTTCTTTGTGAATGAATAATGTATCGTAAATAAATAAATGTTCTTCCTTAAAATACAGGGTGCATAAGTTTGGACACCCCTATGTTAAATTCCCATAGAGGCAGGCAGATTTTTATTTTTAAGTATTTTTTTTTTATTTTATTTTTAGGATACTATGCATCCTGATAAAGTTCCCTTGGCCTTTGGAATTAAAATAGCCCCACATCATCACATAGCCTTCACCACACCTAGAGATTGGCATGGAGTACTTTCCATAAGATCATCTCTCAATGCAAATCAAACTAGCTATTAGGCTAACTGAAATAAAACCATGCCAATCTCCAAGTATGGTGAAGGCTATGTGATGATGTGGGGCTATTTTAATTCCAAAGGCCAAGGGAACTTTATCAGGATGCATAGTATCCTAAAAAAAAAAAAAAAAAAAAATACTTAAAAATAAAAATCTGCCTGCCTCTATGGGAATTTAACATAGGGGTGTCCAAACTTATGCACCCTGTATTTTAAGGAAGAACATTTATTTATTTACGATACATTATTCATTCACAAAGAAAATTGGTGTCCTTAAAGGTTGGATTTTTCCTAATTTTTTAAATTAAGGCATTAAGTTCAATTTCCAAAAGATGATTTTTTATTCCTCTTTTTAGTCAACTTTAGTATGGGTGTCTAAACTTATGCATAGCACTGTATATATATATGCATCGATTTTTTCCCCCGCATCCCCAGTGTTTTCTGCAACTGGGTCAGGTCATGTTCACACCTTAAACGGACCGTACCAGAGTTGGTTTGGAACCGGACTGAGACCACCTCTTCAGCCGGGTCTCGGTACGGGTGTTTGGTCCGAGTGCGATTGCTGTATTCACACCTGCCCAAAAGATCCGCACCAAGGGGGGAAACCAACTTGAGTTCGATTCAATCGAACAAGACAGGTGTGAATACACCCTAAAACACTTGGCATCAAACTGAGAGTATCAAACATGTCTGATCTCCTCCAACTGAATAGAATCACAATCTGAAGTCTGAGTCCATCGGGTGTGGTGTATTCCAGCCGTAAGGAAATGTGTGTGTGTGTGTGTGTGTGTGTGTGTGTGTGTGTCTAACCTCGTGCCAGCAGCGGTACATGATGTTGTAGATGTTTCCTGACGCGCGGTGAGGCCTGTACAGACGCCCGCCCTGCGTCACCTCCTCCACCACCTCCACATTCGAGCGGTTCTCGAACGGGCTCCGGCCCTCCGAGAACACCTCCCACACCAGCACACCTGCTCACACACACACACACACATGCTCAACACCTGGATAACACACACACACAGCCACATCACACACGACTTTTGACCCTATGCCTCACCGAAGGACCAGACATCTGACTTGCTGCTGAACTTGTTGAAGTGCAGGACTTCAGGCGGAGACCATTTGACGGGGAACCTGGAGCCCATGGAGCTGGTGTACTGGTTGTCCAGCACGTACCTGCCGGAGGAGTGAAGGAGGATTAGATGTTTGTGCTGGGAAAAAAAGACAGAAACACTGAGGAAGAACATAATTTTTTGCAGTGTAGGTCATTGGAACACTTTCACAAGACCCGGGGCAAACTCCATGCAAGGCTCACTCACAGAAAGAGCCTGTAGATCCCCCACGCGCTTGAGAGAGGCCGATCCTAATAAAAGCGTCACCTTGAGAGTCAGAATCCGGTCCGGAGCTGACTCAGAGGGTTCAAAGGGAGGCTTCAATAGCCCTTCCAAAACAACTGATAAATCCCAGGTGGGGACACTAATAGGACGTGGAGGCCTCAAGCGTCTAACTCCACGCATAAACGAAGAGACCAGATGGTGTCTACCTAGGGGGACCTTGTCTGAATCCCGATGGGTGGCGATATCCGCGACATAAACTCTCAAGATAGTTGCAGCCGCTCCAGCCACAAACTTATCCTGCAGGAATTCCAGCACTGAACCGACCGGGCAGCTGACTGGGTCCACTGCATAAGCCGAACACCAAGACTCAAAGATCTTCCACTTGGAAAAATATAGCCGTCTAGTAGAAGGCGTACAAGCGTTATCAAAGGTCTCCTGAACATTAGCGGGAAGACCAGACGCCACTGTCGCTAGCAATTACCTCTGATTGGCCACACCCACAGCCTCCATATCTCAGGTCGAGGATGGCAAATCCTGCCCTGGAGCTGAGACAACAGATCTCACCTGATAGGAATCCGCCAAGGGGACCCCTCCACCAGGGAGCTCAGCTCCGAGAACCACATCTGGGATGGCCAGAATAGGGCTACTAGAGGGAGGCGGATCCCACACTCCCTCACTCTGCAAAGGACTGTAGGGATTAGCTTGACCGGAGGCGGCGCGCATGCCTGTCCAGGGTGCGCGACCGCGAGCCTCCCGGTGATTTATGTGGGACACCACTGCCATGTTGTCCGTCCTGACAATGACATGACAGCCCATCAGGGCCAGGAGAAAATGATCCAGGGCCAGAGAGACGGCTTGCAACTCGAGGCAATTTATGTGCCACGAGAGAAGCTCGCCCGTCCAAACACCGCACGCTGATCTGCCCTTGAAGACCACACCCCAACCAGTCAAAGAGACGTCCGTCATGACAACCTGGTGACGGCAGACTACGCCCATCTTGACCCCTTGAAGTAAAAAGGGGTTGTCTTTCCACCTCCGAAGACCACAAAGGCATCTGCGCTACACTCTTAGCAGGCAGAAAGCAGACCAAGAAGGGCAGATGCCCCTGAGTTTCATCCACCACAGGAATGGTCTCAAATGAAGGAGACCCAAGGGCAGCACAGGAGGCTGCCGCTATGAGCCCCAAAAGCCTGCGACATACACCCACCGCAACATGATGGCCAAGCCTGAAACGGGCCAAGCATGCACGGAGACTGGAAACTCGAGCAGGGGCCAGACAAGCCTGAATCGAGAGAGAATCGAGTTAGACACCCAGGAAAATGGTCTGCAGAGAAGGAGTTAAGACCGAGACCAAGAGGCCGGAGTTGGTGGAGAAGGGCGTCCCTGTGACAACACACCAACTCTCTGGAATGAGCCAGAATGAGCTTGTTGTCTAGATAATTTAGCACACGGATGCCCTGAAGCCTCAATGGGGCCAGAGCCGCATCCGTGCACTTGAAGAATGTCTGTGGAGCCAAAGCTAGACCAAATGGAAGGACCCGATACAGGTACGGCTTTCCCCCAAAGGCTAACTGGAGGAACTTCCTGTGCCGTCCTTCAGGTCCACGGTGACGAACCAGTCCCCTGTTCGAATCTGCGGCAGGATAGTTCTACCAGAAAGACTCGGAAGGTGAGAAGATATCACAATGATATTTCTTAATTAATAGACCAAAAAATGAAAACAAAATTATTGGATGGTAAATTTCTTTGGCGCAGGCCCCGTCCGTAGTTCACATTTGAAAATCCAGGCGACACAGGTCCAATATGGGGCGCAGACCCCTGTTCTTCTTTGGGACGAGAAAGTAGCGGCTAAAGAAGCTGCGGTCCAAATCCGAATGAGGAACCTCCTCTATCGCTCCATTCAGGAGGAGGGACGTCACTTCTTGCTGCAGAACAGAAGCTTCTAGGGTGCCGGGGCGTGGGAGGTTCGCGAGCCCTCCTAGGCATAAACTGCTTAAGGGCAGCCAATTGCATCTTAGCAGTTCGGAATTTGTCGACCACTGATTTGACCGCCTCTCCAAAC
>NC_137139.1:36922602-36942602 GCF_949319135.1 Squalius cephalus
GATCTGATGGAGGACCTGCGCCTGCACACGTCCACAACTCATCCCTGAAGCCCAGCCTCATCAGCCCTGCGAAGGCCTCATCGACACCACAGCATCGGCTCTGACCCTCAACAAACTCGTCTCCACACCGGCATGATGACTCCGACCTCCAAACAGAGGAACTGGATAAATATTCGGAATGTTCTGATCCAATCTGACCTCTGACCTGTAATGCTGCCTGGATCATAATCACACACTGTTCGCTCGTTGGCCAGAGGAGAACTGAGCGACTGAGTCAACAATATTATTGATCTGCCTTACTTAGGGTGGACGATGACGCAATTTTCTTCTAGAAACAAACTTTGTTGTATTATTTTCATGTTATCACTGTGAATCTGCTTTGATGCGATCTGTACTGTAAAGAGCGCTGTATAAAAAAGGTGACTCGCTTATTAGAGCGTTCAGTGCGTCACGTGATCCACTGCTAAACTTTCCCTTTGGCGCTCAGCACAACTACTCAGTGTTTTCAACCACATAATGTTTATTTTAGATTTCAGACAATAAACATAAGTACTGGCAAACCAATACATTTATAGTTTTTAAAATGCACACTGCTGTCAATGGAAGCGACAATAACAATCCATTCAAAATTGACGAGGAGTTTTTTTATCCATATCAGATAACACATTATGTAGGTAACTATAACTATAACTATATAACGTTTACTCTATTATTCTCCCACTTACTTTCATGTAGGCCTATTTTCGGGAGAAGTGCACGTGTTGTAAATCCGACAGATGCGATTCTCTGAACTGCGGCGCAAGCTAACATCGCGCGTTTTACATTTACATTTACATTTATTCATTTAGCAGACGCTTTATATAAAACATCTTACAAATGAGAACAAAAGAAGCAGTCAAACTAACAATAGGAGAACAATATGCAAGTGCTATGACCCTCAGTTTAATCTAACGCAGTACGTGTAATGTTTTTTAACCTTTTTAGGTATAGAAGATATAGAATAGAAGATAAAGTGTTAGTATATTAATGGCGAAAAAGATGCGTCTTATGGACACGGACTCAGCAGATCTGGTGGTTGATCAACTAACATGATCATTTTAAAGGTTTTTAAACGACAAAACTTATTTACTTTCACGTATTTGAGAATGGGAATATTAGGTAGTTGATGACATTGCCAACAAGTTTGTGAACATTTTCAATAAAAAGGAAAAACAAAATAAAGCAATATATCCGCCAGACAGCGCTTTTGGGCGTGTCACGTGACGAACCGTTCGAAAATAAAAAACCTTTAAAAAAAACTCGCTCTGGGAATCAATATTTTACATTTACGGAAGGATTGAAGTAAATCCTGACGGACTAATTTATATCTTATCCTGTCCTCTGGCTGTCCATGAAAATTAAACTGAATGTGACAAACTGCAGTTGTAATCAATTTAAATTTTAGCAAATTATATTATAAAATATGCACACATTCACTCTTATTATGAATAACTTGAATCATGTAAATTATAGCATATTTTCAATTCCAGACATGAAATTGGATTTAAAAAAAATTAAAGGAAGCTTAATTGATTGTTCAACAGAAAATGTTCTCCTTCCACCCTGATCTGTCTGTCTGGTCACTGTAAAGAAGCTTAATTAATAGCAATAGTAGTATTGTAGTTTCATTAATTGTGTAAGAGTGTATTATGTATTTTCAACGTCTCTAAATTTACAGAAACGTTTTCGTCAAGCCATCATTCAAAATTTTCAACAAACTTCCATTTCGAGGTCAAATAGCCTAACATTTATTTCCGCCGTAATTTCAGTTCGTTATAATTCTGCCCACACACACACTAGTGCAGTGAACGTTTACATTGCAAATACTCTTTTTCAATTATTCAAAAGTCTGAAAGATTAAAAAATAAATAAATAAATAAATTAATATTGACCAGTCCAGTAGAGGGCGAAATGCGGCACTGGTGGGTTTGGCAACCATTAGAAACGCAAAAGAGGAAGAATATGCAGATTTTTAAGAAACAAAAATCACTGTACAAACATGTTGAGCATCTACTGAAATCGTTTCATGTAACAAACTAGGGTAAACACACACACACACACACACACACTCACAAGAACATGTGACGTTATCTATGTGTAAACATCAAGAAACAGTCAAATTAAAAAAAAATATTTCAATTGGCAGGTGAACGACGATGTTCAAAAACATCAAAAAACGGAAGAATCATTTTTCATAAACATGAATAAAAACAGACTTCTGGACTTCCTTGATTCATGTTTCCTGATCTCTAACCGCAGATACACACATACACATTCTCTCTCTCTCTCTCTCTCTCTCTCTCTCTCTCTCTCTCTCTCTCTCTCTCTCTCTCTCTCACACACACACACACACACTCACTCTCTCTCTCTCTCTCTCGCTCTCTCTCTCGCATATACACGCGGAAAACTTCCCGGAGGTAAGAAATGATTTAATGTTAATTCGTTTATTGGACAGAGCAAGAGTCAATCTGTCAAATAAAACATCGGCTCTATTTATGACCTTCGCTGGAGTTTGGAAGTGAAAATGAAAGTTCTTTGTGAAATTATAGTTCGTCTGCGGTCATTTGAGTTTCTGTTCAACAATCAATTAATTAAACAAAACAAACAAACAGCAGCATTAGCGATTAATGTTTCATAGTACATCTAAAGGTTGGTCATGCTGTTAGTTGATTCATGAAGTCAATATCTGATATATTTATTTAGTGCTGATTTTGAAGTAGATCGAGAAGTTAGTGTTCTGTGAAATCTGAAATGAATGTAAATGTGAACTAATTTCTGTAATCATTCTTGGACATTTTGAGACAGCCGGGCTAAAGTGATCCAAGCATTGGAAAGTTGTTTGCTCGATTATTTTTTTTAATTTCCACAATTTTCATTGGGTATTTCTAGGCTATTGATATTGCAATTCTACTTGATTTAACCTGAGCTGTATTTATTACACAACAAATGACGGAAAGCTCAATATCAAGATCGCTCAAAGTTCACATTCGGTTTATAACGTTCAGGTTTAGAGTCTCAGAGCTGAAATATTCTTCTGTTTTATGGCGAGAAAGAGCCATTTATTTACTTCTCACTTTCAGAATGATTCTCCTTTCTGTACAGAGACGGGTTAGAGATTCTGCTGCAGGAAAACTTCATTCATGTCCTCTGAGAAACGAACAGATTTAAGCATATCAAAATGAGTGCTGGGCAACGATTAATCACATCCAAAATAAAAGTTTGTGTTTGCATAATATAGAAATATTTGCTTGTTTATACTGTATTTATATTTATTCATAATTTATATAAATATAAATATGTTATATAAATAACACATTTTTCTTAAACATATACATGCCCGCAGTACACACACTATATTTTGTAAACACGAACTTTTATTTTGGATGCGATTAATCGAGGGCACTAATAAACATGAACGCATGATCCCGAGTCTGTCCACCAGGGGACTCTTCTCCTTAAATCTGATTCCACTGCATTTGTCTGTGTTTTGGAGCCAGAAAATGAGGATGAGCCTCAAAGCTTACCTTGGTTCTCTGAGACTCGCCGTCCCTCGCCGTCTGAAAGCTGAACGTCGAGCGATCTTGATCAGGCTGTTTGTACTGAAGCTCTGAGTGATCATCTTCTGTTGGTTTGAGGTTTCCGTAAACACTTTGACACAGAGACGGTGTTGTGGTCAGAGAAAAGCAGTGCAGTAATCCATGAACCAGCCGGCTCGGGTCACGAGATGTGCTTGTGTTTCTCAGGTCCATGGCAGTTCTGGGCGTGCAGGTTCCTCAGAGATGAGCTTGACACCCATTCTGGAGGAAACGTTGATCAAACGTTCTCAGCAGAAGAAGCGAACGTCTCCGCTCAACTATAAAGAGAGAGTGTTCGTGCTCACCAAGAGCAAACTCACGTACTATGAGCTCAGAGCCGAGGTGAGAGAACGCTTTACTAATAATATTAACACATGAAAGCCTTCAAGATGTTCTGAAAATGTTTTTTTGGGTTATGAGAGGGAACATATCATTGTATCATTTTTTAAACGTTATGGGTAGAGATGCACGATATCTCGCCCACCATATCGGTGTCGGCTGATGTATGTTCACTTCTAATGTTGTCGTTATCGGCCCGATAATAAAATTTGGCCAATATATTAAAGCTGATAAATAATGCATTATTTCCTTCAGCTGAGACTCTTCAGATGCGCACTGTTCAACTGTTTTGAATGGCTTGAAATATGATTGGAAAATACAGCTCAGTGCAACATGTTCTGTCATATCGGCTCCATAAAATCATAATGAGAACATTATAATTGTGTGTTTGGGAAGTGGCTTTTAATGATGAGACTTTTGTTTTTGTAGTCAGGCTCTCAAAAATTATAATAAAACTTGGATTTAGATTTATCAGCCAATATATCGGTTATCGGCTTTCAAATATAAAGAATTATCGGTTATCGGTATCGGCCAACATTTTCATATCGGTGCATCCCTAGTTATGGGAACGTTACTTCTCTGAACAAACGTCAGACAAACATCTAACTAAAACGTTCCATGAACGATGTATAAATAATGTTTTTGTGCTAACACTTTTAGAACATTATTAAAGGTCAGGGCTCTCATTCATAAAACTGTTCGTAGGATCTTACTTAAAAGTGTACGTGCGCCCGAAAGCCAAAAATGGCGTACGCCATAAATTATTCAGCCTTATAAAAGAGTGCGAACGCCAGAACCTGCGCAAATCCCCTTTATAAACCCAGTCAGAGGAAGATTGTGTTCACACGCGTCTCCCCGAAATAACCATATATGAGCTTACAACGCCTCGTTTACTATATCCTCATCTGCATATCATTTGCATATTCATCCACGTGATCCATGTTTAACGGTACAAGACGTCAGGAAAATATGAGATACGGATGTGCATCACATTACATTGCAAAAAATCATTTAGTAGCCTATCCTTGCTACTATTTTATCCAAATAGTATAAAATACATTTCAGAGAACATTTTTCTCAATCTTTTCCACTTGCCAAATAGTGTTTTTAATTGCTTTATATTGTTAATGGAAACAGAGAGTGCATTATTGATCATTATTTGCGTGTAAATATTTCCATTATCATGGGCTAAGCAAACATTAACGCACAGCACGCCACAGGAAAAGTGTTCAAAAGCATCGCATCCACTACAAAAAATTCTATTTATTAGAATATTGAAAATGTTGTAACTTCTCTGTAATGATTTCCTGTAATTTAAGAGCTTAACTCCATTAATGAGAGTGGCATATTTAATCTAAATGTGTATATTAGATGTTAAACAGTTTAAATCACGCTTTTATGTATTTAAACTGTTATTGTGAACATGCACTGTATTTATGATTAGGATTCATAATGAAGATTTAAAGTGGTTTTCCTTCATCTGCAGTCAAGTGTGTTTTTATAAATCACAGCTCATGCGTGTGAAGTGGCGTACGGCTCTCTCAGGGCCGGTTTTCGCAACGGTTATAAACGAGGCCCTGATCACTGGTTTGTCTGTAACGCTGAGAGATCCTTCATGCGGTCTGAGTCGAGTGAGTCTGAGTCGAGTCTGAGTCTCAGTGGAGTCTCAGTCGAGTCAGAGTCTGAGTGGAGTCTGAGTTGAGTCGAGTGAGTCGAGTGAGTCTGAGTCGAGTGAGTCTGAGTCGAGTGAGTCTGAGTCGAGTGAGTCTGAGTCGAGTGAGTCTGAGTCGAGTCTGAGTCTCAGTGGAGTCTCAGTCGAGTCTGAGTCGAGTGAGTCTGAGTCGAGTGAGTCTGAGTCGAGTGAGTCTGAGTCGGAGTGAAGTCTGAGTCGAGTGAGTCTGAGTCGAGTCTGAGTCTCAGTGGAGTCTCAGTCGAGTCAGAGTCTGAGTGGAGTCTGAGTCTGAGTCGAGTGAGTCTGAGTCGAGTGAGTCTGAGTCGAGTGAGTCTGAGTCGAGTGAGTCTGAGTCGAGTGAGTCTGAGTCGAGTGAGTGAGTCGAGTGAGTCTGAGTCGAGTCTGAGTCGAGTCTGAGTCGAGTCTGAGTGAGTCTGAGTCGAGTCTGAGTCGAGTCTGAGTCGAGTCTGAGTCGAGTCTGAGTCGAGTCTGAGTCGAGTCTGAGTCGAGTCTCAGTCGAGTCTCAGTCGAGTCTCAGTCGAGTCTGAGTCGAGTCTGAGTCGAGTTGCAGTCTGAGTGGAGTCTGAGTGGAATCTGAGTCGAGTGAGTCTGAGTCGAGTGAGTCTGAGTCGAGTGAGTCTGAGTCGAGTGAGTCTGAGTCGGAGTGAAGTCTGAGTCGAGTGAGTCTGAGTCGAGTCTGAGTCTCAGTGGAGTCTCAGTCGAGTCAGAGTCTGAGTGGAGTCTGAGTCTGAGTCGAGTGAGTCTGAGTCGAGTGAGTCTGAGTCGAGTGAGTCTGAGTCGAGTGAGTCTGAGTCGAGTGAGTCTGAGTCGAGTGAGTCTGAGTCGAGTGAGTCTGAGTCGAGTGAGTCTGAGTCGAGTGAGTCTGAGTCGAGTGAGTCTGAGTCGAGTCTGAGTGAGTCTGAGTGAGTCTGAGTCGAGTCTGAGTCGAGTCTGAGTCGAGTCTGAGTCGAGTCTCAGTCGAGTCTCAGTCGAGTCTCAGTCGAGTCTGAGTCGAGTTGCAGTCTGAGTGGAGTCTGAGTGGAATCTGAGTCGAGTGAGTCTGAGTCGAGTGAGTCTGAGTCGAGTGAGTCTGAGTCGAGTGAGTCTGAGTCGAGTGAGTCTGAGTCGAGTGAGTCTCAGTCGAGTCTCAGTCGAGTCTCAGTCGAGTCTCAGTCGAGTCTGAGTCGAGTGAGTCTGAGTCGAGTGAGTCTGAGTCTGAGTCGAGTGAGTCTGAGTCGAGTGAGTCTGAGTCGAGTGAGTCTGAGTCGAGTGAGTCTGAGTCGAGTGAGTCTGAGTCGAGTGAGTCTGAGTCGAGTGAGTCTGAGTCGAGTGAGTCTGAGTCGAGTGAGTCTGAGTCGAGTGAGTCTGAGTCGAGTGAGTCTGAGTCGAGTCTCAGTCGAGTCTGAGTCGAGTTGCAGTCTGAGTGGAGTCTGAGTGGAGTCTGAGTGGAGTCTCAGTGGAGTCTCAGTGGAGTCTCAGTGGAGTCTCAGTGGAGTCTGAGTCGAGTGAGTCTGAGTCGAGTGAGTCTGAGTCGAGTGAGTCTGAGTCGAGTCGAGTGAGTCGAGTGAGTCTGAGTCGAGTGAGTCTGAGTCTGAGTCGAGTCTGAGTCGAGTCTGAGTCGAGTCTGAGTCGAGTCTGAGTCTGAGTCGAGTCTGAGTCTGAGTCGAGTCTGAGTCTGAGTCTGAGTCGAGTCTGAGTCGAGTCTGAGTCGAGTCGAGTGAGTCTGAGTCGAGTCGAGTCGAGTGAGTCTGAGTCGAGTCGAGTGAGTCTGAGTCGAGTCTGAGTCGAGTCTCGGTCGAGTCTCGGTCGAGTCTCGGTCGAGTCTCGGTCGAGTGAGTCTGAGTCGAGCCGAGTGAGTCTG
This sequence comes from Squalius cephalus, assembly GCF_949319135.1. Lineage (NCBI taxonomy): Eukaryota > Metazoa > Chordata > Actinopteri > Cypriniformes > Leuciscidae > Squalius > Squalius cephalus. Next base: position 36,930,089 of record NC_137139.1, read on the forward strand.
AGTCGAGTCTGAGTCGAGTCTCAGTCGAGTCTCAGTCGAGTCTCAGTCGAGTCTCAGTCGAGTCTCAGTCGAGTCTGAGTCGAGTCGCAGTCTGAGTGGAGTCTGAGTGGAGTCTGAGTGGAGTCTCAGTCGAGTCTCAGTCGAGTCTGAGTCGAGTCGCAGTCTGAGTGGAGTCTGAGTGGAGTCTCAGTCGAGTCTGAGTCGAGTCTGAGTCGAGTCGCAGTCTGAGTGGAGTCTCAGTGGAGTCTCAGTGGAGTCTGAGTGGAGTCTGAGTGGAGTCTGAGTGGAGTCTGAGTGGAGTCTGAGTGGAGTCTGAGTGGAGTCTCAGTGGAGTCTCAGTGGAGTCTCAGTGGAGTCTCAGTCGAATCTCAGTCGAGTCTGAGTCGAGTCGCAGTCTGAGTGGAGTCTCAGTGGAGTCTCAGTGGAGTCTGAGTGGAGTCTGAGTGGAGTCTGAGTGGAGTCTGAGTGGAGTCTGAGTGGAGTCTCAGTCGAGTCTCAGTCGAGTCTCAGTCGAGTGAGTGTGAGTCGCAGTCTGAGTGGACGGTATATATCGTTACCGCGGTAGAAAATGTCAACCGTAACAGATTTTTTTATTCCGTGATACCGCGACATGTAAATAAGTGGGCGTGGTTAACTCATGTGCAGCGTGCATGAGAATGAGACACTGAGATTTGTCAAAGAAACATGGAGAAAGCAGATCAAGAGGATCCACAAAGGAATTACGTTTCTAAAGGGTTGTTGTTAATGTGATATTTTCGGGGGGAAAGGCGCAGCAGTCAACTAGAGCAGAGCAGCACCCGTAGGCTACAGTTTAGAGGAGTGCACGATCGCAACGGGGAAAGCATGAAGCTTACTTGACAACAACAGTTCATATATCAATATCGTAACGAATAGAAATAACCTATGATGTATAGTTATCTGCATCTTTCTGTCTCTATAGTTACTTTTTAAACACGAAAGCATTCAGTATGACACGCGAGCGGTTGCCGTGGTAATGAACATCCTGCTTGTTAAAGCAAATGTATAATCCTGTATCTGAGGCAAAATTACTAAATATTATTGGTGTCAACGATAATCGATTCAGCGATGCATCGCAATGCGGGGCATGCACGATTCAGCATCGATGCGGCAAAGTGCCATAATCGATTATGTCACTGTTTTAGGGTTGTATTAAACCGTTCGGTACAAGGCACGCATTTTCAAACCGAACGGTTATTTCAAATGTAAGCGCGTCGCGAGCGCGCTCATAATGTAGACGCTGGCGCGACCACAACATCAAATGGCAAACGCAATGTAAGCGGAACGAAACTGAGCTACTCGTGACGGACTGTTTATTAGTTTGGACCAAAGCAGCGCGAGCCGATCTAATACTACACAGCGCTAAGAGATCCAGTAAAGAAAGCATTTGAACTCGCCACTAAAGTTATAACATCGCTGCGAGATCTAGTGAGAAACATTCACATTTCTCCGTTATTAACAGATCAAACAGCGCTGACGTGGAAACCAGGAAGAAACATTGTGACATGAATGAACTATCCAGTGTCCACAGATCAGCAATATTCACCATGGATTTACTGTAGTAACACTAACTGCAACTTTGGAAGTTTGGCAGGAATAGTAGGCTATAATACTTTCAAGTAACGTTATGTCGGATTTATTTCGACATTATGAATAACATTGCTGCCCTCAAATGTTAATCTGAACTAAAATAAACATTTGTTTATAAGCACAAAATATTAGGCTACATTTAATTTTTTACAAGGAGCTGTTTTGTTTTATATGCTCGGATGCTCCTAAGACGAGTCAATTATAGCTCCATCATTGCTCAAAGAAAAAAATATCATACTTTATTATGTTAGTTTTAAAAAAAAAAAGAATAAAAAAAAAAAAAAAAATCAAGGACATTTCTCTGGCATTTCTTTCTTTTTGCTGTATCGAAAACGTACCGAACCGTGACACAAGTGTATCGTATTGAACCGAATCGTGAATTTTGTGAACCGTTACACCCTACACCCTACACTGTTTATTTTCTGGCCTCGAGTTGGACAATAAAGTTGAAATTTATTTTCAAATGGTTCTCAAGCAGAGAGAAGAGAAACATTTCAAAGCACTGACAGCAGTGATTTATGTTTTCTTTTTCAGGTTTGAAAATGCCATATCCAATACCCTGTACCATTCTATTTTATTTTATTTAATGACATTTATGTCAAAGATACAGGAGAGTGATAATACACACATAGCATCCAATAAAATCTGTTGTTCAATATCTGACTGCTTGTATTGCCTCATGACTGATGAAAAATTTGCCTTGTTGTGTGCAGTAGAATGTTTGATGCATCGCAATGCATCGTAGAATCGAATTTAATCAAATCGTTACCTGGTGAATCGTAATCGAATCGAATTGTGAGGGCAGTGCCAATGCACACCCATACTAAATATGCAGCGCGAGTTATATATTTCTAACTCCAAACAATTGGCCACTGAAACAGCTGATAAAATCTTGCTTCGACTCAATGCGTGATTAGGCTACAACGTGTCACTCAAATTCCGATCGCATTTTACTGATGCAAAAGACGCGCGCGTGCACACGCACTGAGTGCGGTGTGTCGGTGTTCACCGAGCTATGTAAAATAATGACGCAGTTACAACAAGGTGTGTATAATTTACACTACTTAGTCAACACTAACAGTAGCTGCTGTTCGGTTTTCATACTGCTGTTCTACTTCTAGTCACTTCTGTTCTGAACTTGACGCTTCTGAACAGCTTTAGGTGACGGGTTGCCAGATATCACAAAAAGAACAAAACAAGTCCTTTAAAAGCAGACATGTCAAAAATGTACCGGAAAAACATTTAAACATAACTTACTAGTATCTACTAATATCCTACCAAATTAAAAGGAAGTAACTATTTTTTTATGAATAGAATAGTTCAATATAAAATATTTAGATATTATAAACTGATTGATGAAGCAACACTTTAATTTAAAGTTTAATTGCACATATGAGTTGTATTTAATATCAATCAGTTGGGGGAAGTTCATCTAAAAGTTGATGAGAGTGTTTTGTTTACTATATTTAGCTATTAAAAATAGTTTACCAAAGAAATAATTTACCAAATAAAAGAAAAAGAAAATTAAAACACAGTGAAGTACTTTTCCTTTCTAAAGTAGCCTATTTGGGTTTATTTATTATACAAAGCCCTTTTTGTCGATTTTTCGAAAAAAACTAGATATAAATAACTATATCGTGAAATATATCGTTACCGTGAAATAAAATTAGTCATACCGTGAAACAGAATTTTGGTCATACCGCCCACCCCTAATTGAGGGTTATTGAGTGTTATTGAGTGTAATTGAGGGTTATTGAGTGTAATTGAGAGTTATTGAGGGTTATTGAGTGTGATTGAGGGTTATTGAGGAAGGATTATTGAGGATTATTGAGGGTTTTTGAGTGTGATTGAGGGTTATTGAGTGTGATTGAGGGTTATTGAGGATTATTGAGGGTTTTTGAGTGTGATTGAGGGTTATTGAGTGTGATTGAGGATTATTGAGTGTGATTGAGGGTTATTGAGGATTATTGAGGGTTTTTGAGTGTGATTGAGGGTTATTGAGTGTGATTGAGGATTATTGAGTGTGATTGAGGGTTATTGAGGATTATTGAGGGTTTTTGAGTGTGATTGAGGGTTATTGAGTGTGATTGAGGATTATTGAGTGTGATTGAGGGTTATTGAGGATTATTGAGGATTATTGAGGGTTTTTGAGTGTGATTGAGAGTTATTGAGAGTTATTGAGTGTGATTGAGGATTATTGAGGGTTATTGAGTGTGACTGAGGATTATTGAGTGTGATTGAGGGTTATTGAGGGTTATTGAGGATTATTGAGGGTTTTTGAGTGTGATTGAGGATTATTGAGGGTTATTGAGTGTGACTGAGGATTATTGAGGGTTATTGAGTGTGATTGAGGATTATTGAGGAAGGATTATTGAGGGTTTTTGAGTGTGATTGAGGGTTATTGAGGGTTATTGAGTGTGATTGAGGATTATTGAGGAAGGATTATTGAGGGTTTTTGAGTGTGATTGAGGGTTATTGAGGGTTATTGAGTGTGATTGAGGATTATTGAGTGTGATTGAGGGTTATTGAGGGTTATTGAGGATTATTGAGGGTTATTGAGTGTGATTGAGGGTTATTGAGTGTGATTGAGGATTATTGAGGGTTATTGAGTGTGATTGAGGATTATTGAGGATTATTGAGGGTTATTGAGTGTGATTGAGGATTATTGATGGTTATTGAGTGTGATTGAGGATTATTGAGTATGATTGAGGGTTATTGAGGGTTATTGAGGATTATTGAGTGTTTTTGAGTGTGATTGAGGGTTATTGAGGATTATTGAGTGTGATTGAGGGTTATTGAGGATTATTGAGGGTTATTGAGTGTGATTGAGGATTATTGAGGGTTATTGAGTGTGATTGAGGATTATTGAGTGTGATTGAGGGTTATTGAGGGTTATTGAGGGTTATTGAGGATTATTGAGGGTTATTGAGTGTGATTGAGGGTTATTGAGTGTGATTGAGGATTATTGAGGGTTATTGAGTGTGATTGAGGGTTATTGAGTGTGATTGAGGATTATTGAGGGTTATTGAGTGTGATTGAGGGTTATTGAGTGTGATTGAGGATTATTGAGGGTTATTGAGTGTGATTGAGGGTTATTGAGGATTATTGAGTGTTTTTGAGTGTGATTGAGTGTTTTTGAGTGTGATTGAGGGTTATTGAGTGTGATTGAGGATTATTTAGTGTGATTAAGGGTTATTGAGGGTTATTGAGTGTGATTGAGGGTTATTGAGGATTATTGAGGGTTATTGAGTGTGATTGAGGGTTATTGAGTGTGATTGAGGATTATTGAGGGTTATTGAGTGTGATTGAGGATTATTGAGGGTTATTGAGTGTGATTGAGGATTATTGAGGATTATTGAGTGTTTTTGAGTGTGATTGAGTGTTTTTGAGTGTGATTGAGGGTTATTGAGTGTGATTGAGGATTATTTAGTGTGATTAAGGGTTATTGAGGATTACTGAGTGTGATTGAGGGTTATTGAGGGTTGTGTTTTGCAGAAGAGGCTGAAGAAGGGCTCGGTGGATCTGCAGAGGATCAAGTGTGTGGAGATCGTGAAGAACAGCACCTCCATCATCATCCCCTGCCAGAACAAATACCCTTTCCAGGTCTTTATTACAACCTCAACACATCAAAACTGTTGCAAACACACACAATTCACGCTGTAACAAAAGATTTTTATTGTTATCGTTTTATCGTTATCGTTGGAGAATGTCTTACAAGAACAGGCTTTCTACTTCAAAATTTCACTTGTTAATTGCAAATTCTTTGTAATTATTTGTGAAATTTACTAACAATTTCTGAGTGAAAAATAAAGGTTATTTAAGTCACCCTTATTTACAACACAGATTGTTTTGAAGCAGCTTTACAGAGATAACAGGAAAATAATGCAACAAAGTTTGTTTGTAGAAGAGAATAGTGTCACAGTCCAGCTTAAGTAAGTTCAGTGATGATTCATTTCTGTTGTGAAAAAGTTATTAATTTAGTTCATTTATAAATAGAGAGGAGAAAACAGTGATGTCATCGTCCAGCTCAGTTCAGTTCTCATAAAATGGTTCTTTATTGGTTACATGAGGAACCTTTAACATCCATGGAACCACAAACGGTTCTTTAGATCATTAATCTCTTGGAAAACATTGTTGTTTTAAAACACGAGACACGGACGCATCAGATCAAGTCTCTCTCTCTCTCTTCAGGTCGTTCATGATTCCACCACGCTGTATATCTTTGCTCCCAGTAATGAGAGTCGAAGCATTTGGGTCCAGAACATCAAGGAAGGTCAGTGAGATTCTCATGTGTTTCATTAATTGTCTATGATCTTCATAAGCAACATGTATTTAAGCAATGTACTCTATGTAAATAATTTCTCGCATTTACACGACCCAAAACCACTGAAACTACTGAAGAAACAGTCACACTTCCACAGTGAACGCAGAACTGACACACTGTCGAGGAACGAAGAGCCGCACATAACAAATATTTCAAAAATCAATAATTTAAAAATACTTTTTTGTCTTTAAACATGATGTTATGTGGTATATAATCGTTCCAGACCACCTTCATTTCAATCTCTTTTCACACACACTTTGTCTCAAAGCAGCTTTACATAAGTTCATTATGTTAATATTTGTAACATCTCAATGTCTTCTAGTCACATTGATCAGTCTGGATCTGCAGACAGGATAGTTTAGATTGAGAGACGATATAAACCACCAGCCGGATGAGGTTTGTTAAACGGCTTTATGTCAGAATATGTAAGTTTGATCTATAAAGTCATATTAGATGAAGTAAGTCATTCGGTTTGAGCTGATATTGAGGATCATGAATCTGTAAAGTTTTGCTTTTAACATTTTGGTGTTGTGACAAACATAATTACTATGAGTTGATGTGAATCACATGATGATGCATTTGATATTCACCAGTGATGTCACTGAAAACTGTGCTTTAAAGGTGACACACAGTATACCCCTTTTCACCAGATGTAATATCAATCTCTGGTGTCCCCAGAGTGTGTCTGTGAAATTTCAGCTCAAAATACCAGATCATTTATTATAGCTCGTTTTTGGGTATGAGCAAAAACGCTCCATTTTAGTGTTTGTCCCTTTAAATGCAAATGAGCTTTAGCTCCGCCTCTGTTCAGAAGAGGGCGGAGTCTTTACTCGAGCTTCAGAAACTCCGGCAATAACAGAACAGGCCAATCTCCCTCATCCAGAATCCCAGAATAACCAGTAGCGAGTGCAGCCTTACGGAGAGACTCAGGAAGAGCTTCTGAATGTTAGTGGAGACATTTCTGTAGTTGTTGTGGAGTTACACTGATCATCTCATCATCATGTTTCACTTCTCCACAAGTGTCCACAGTTCCTGAGGTCTTTATAAGACAGCGGTGACATGTTCTGGTCAATAGTGTTCAGTGCTCGTCTGAGCTCAACCACAGAACAGCTTCAGGCTCTGCTGGATCTTCATCAGTGTGTTAGAACTGGTCTCTGTTGTCGCGTGTGGAACCAAATGTCGGCTGGTGTGTGTAAACATGCAGATTAAGGGCTGCTAATATTATAATAAGATCCTCTTCCTATAACAGAAGGAGAGTGAAAACTGATTGGCTTATTTTATAACATGCTTGCAGAGAAAGACTCACCAGAACACAGTTACTGGGTTTCACTTTTCACATTTTCTGTGTCAGTAGAAGCACCGATTATAGCACTGAAACATGGGAAAAGTCAGATTTTCATGATATGTCCCCTTAAATGTTCACACATGACCCCTCCAGTGCAGACAACTGTGTGTGTGTGTGTGTGTGTGTGTGTGTGTGTGTGTTCCTCAGAGATAAAGCACAACGTTCAGATCGCAGCCAAGTTCCACCCTCAGTTCTGGCAGGAGGGCGAGTGGCTGTGCTGTGGACAGGTGGATAAACTTGCGCCGGGCTGCGAGGGCTACAACCTGTTCGGGGACGGTGAGAGCCACGCCCACATCTCAACATCCAATCACCAACAGAACCAAGCCACGCCCACATCTCAACATCCAATCACCAACAGAACCAAGCCATGCCCACATCTCAATATCCAATCACCAACAGAACCAAGCCACGCCCACTTCTCAACATCCAATCACCAACAGAACCAAGCCACGCCCACATCTCAACATCCAATCACCAACAGAACCAAGCCACGCCCACATCTCAACATCCAATCACCAACAGAACCAAGCCACGCCCATATCTCAACATCCAATCACCAACAGAACCAAGCCACGCCCACATCTCAACATCCAATCACCAACAGAACCAAGCCACGCCCACATCTCAATATCCAATCACCAATATAACCAAACCACGCCCACATCTCAACATCCAATCACCAACAGAACCAAGCCACGCCCACATCTCAACATCCAATCACCAACAGAACAAAGCCACGCCAACGTCTCAACATCCAATCACCAACAGAACAAAGCCACGCCCACATCTCAACATCCAATCACCAACAGAACCAAGCCACGCCCACATCTCAACATCCAATCACCAACAGAACCAAGCCCCGCCCACATCTCAACATCCAATCACCAACAGAACCAAGCCACGCCCACATTTCAACATCCAATCACCAACAGAACCAAGCCCCGCCCTGCATTTGATCTTTTCTGATCATCCCTTTCACTCAGATATATGTCACAATACGAAAACAAATGATCTGTCTCTCTTTCCATTTCATCGCGACTTAAAGGAGTCGTTCACTTCAGAATTAAAATTTCCTGATAATTGACTCTCCTCCACATCATCCAAGATGTTCATGTCTTTCTTTCTTCAGTGGAAAAGAAATGAAGGTTTCTGAGTTAATCACTCCAGGATGTTCCTCCATATAGTGTCTTCAATGGGGTCCAACGGGTCGAAGGTCCAGATGTGAGTTTCAGTGCAGCTTCAAAGTCTCGACACGATCCAGCCGAGGAATAAGAGTCTCATCTAGACACTCCAGCCGACATTTTATAACAAAAATAAATATTTATATATTTTTAACCACAAATGCTGGTCTTGCACTCGCTGTGATGAGACACACATTACGTAGTCAGGTTGAAAGGTCAAGCGTGACGTAGGCGGAAGAACAGACCCAGTGTTTATAAAGTGCAAACGTGCAAAGACTGAGTCAAACGGCATTTACAAAATAAATAAAAAGTAAAACTACGATGTCGGGCGATTTTGAAGCTGGAGGAGAAAATGAGATGAGAGTTTTTCGCCCTACTCTACATTTCTGACCCAGAACATGCGTGACCTTTCAAACGTAATGTGTGGTGCATCACTAGTGGAAGACCAGCATTAGTGGTTAAAAGTAAATAAATGTTTATTTAGTTATAAAATGTCCGCTGGTTTGTCTAGATGAGACTCTTATTCCTCGGCTGGATCGAGTCGAGACTTTGAAGCTGCACTGAAACTCACATCTGGACCTTCGACCCGTTGGACCCCATTGAAGACACTATATGGAGAAACATCCTGGAGAAGCCTGGGAAAACCCAGACAACTTCCGGCAAATTTAGATTTGCTCTGCAAGTAGTCCGGCAAAGAGCTCATTCAAGCCCATTTCTAATCCGTCGAAATCGCGGCACCAATCAGAAACGTTGGGGCGGGCTTTACACGATGACGATCGTTCTGATTGGTTTTAGGTCTATCCAATTGCGCCCAGAGGCATTTGAGCGACGTCCGTTGGTGAAGCGCACCAACTTTTAAATGCATTATTATATTCAAATTGCAAACACAATTCAGGCGTATACAACTGTTCAAACTCAATCCCATTTACAATGGAAGAAAAGAAAGAAAGACATGACAGCTTGGATGATGTGGAGGAGAGTAAATTGTGAACTAAAAAGTGAACTTATCCTTTAAATCTTCTGAAGTTTTATTTATTTGCGTCTATCAAAGCGTCCTCAAACAATGGACATTTTTCATGTAAGGAAGGGATGCACTGATGTTGGCCGATACCGATAACCGATAATTCTTTATATTTGAAAGCCGATAACCGATATATTGGCTGATAAATCTAAATCCAAGTTTTATTATAATTTCTGAGAGCCTGACTACAAAAACAAAAGTCTCATCATTAAAAGCCACTTCCCAAACACACAATTATAACGTTCTCATTATGATTTTATGTAGCCGATATGACAGAACATGTTGCACTGAACTGTATTTTCCAATCATATTTCAAGCCATTCAAAACAGTTGAACAGTGCGCATCTGAAGAGTCTCAGCTGAAGGAAATAATGCATTATTTATCAGCTTTAATATATTGGCCAAATTTTATTATCAGGCCGATAACGACAACATTAGAAGTGAGCATATATCAGCCGACACGCGATATCGTGCATCTCTAATGTAGGCGTCACATTCATTCAGCCGCTCATGAAATATTTGTAGTTGGTCTCATATGTGACGTGTGCATCACTGATTGTGTTGTTTTCCTGTACTGTAAATAACTCTGACTGGAGCGTTTCTCTCTCAGTTTCCCGTAAACCTCTTCCTCCGGTTCCTGGAGACGAGAGCGCCTCTGCGGTGAGTTTACGCTCGTCCTCCTCATCTGTGCGTTACTGGTCCTGAGTTTCATGTGTGTAACCAGTGTTTCCTCCACAGGCTCGCCGGCCGCCCCCGCCCCCCCCACAGGAGGCACAGGAAGAAGCGGGGCCTGGACAGGAAGTGGTCATCGCGCTGTATGACTTCGAAGGGCTGGAGCCTCATGATTTGACGCTGAAGACGGGCGAAGAGTACGTGATCCTGGAGAAGTGTGACGTCAACTGGTACAAGGCCCGAAACACACACGGGTGCGTCTCGACCAGCTTTACTGAGGAAAACACTTCTCTAATGAGTGTTCAGAATCTAACCCTAACCCTAACCCTAACACACACGGGTGCACCTCGACCAGTTTCTCTAATGTGTGTTCAGGCTCTAACCCTAACCCTAACACACACGGGTGCGTCTCGACCAGCTTTACTGAGGAATACACTTCTCTAATGAGTGTTCAGGCTCTAACCCTAACCCTAACCCTAACACACACGGGTGCACCTCGACCAGTTTCTCTAATGTGTGTTCAGACTCTAACCCTAACCCTAACACACACGGGTGCACCTCGACCAGCTTTACTGAGGAAAATACACTTCTCTAATGTTTGTTCAGGCTCTAACCCTAACCCTAACCCTAACCCTAACACACACGGGTGCGCCTCGACCAGTTTTACTGAGGAAAATACACTTCTCTAATGTGTGTTCAGACTCTAACCCTAACCCTAACCCTAACCCTAACACACATGGGTGCGCCTCGACCAGTTTTACTGAGGAAAATACACTTCTCTAATGTTTGTTCAGGCTCTAACCCTAACCCTAACCCTAACCCTAACACACATGGGTGCGCCTCGACCAGTTTTACTGAGGAAAATACACTTCTCTAATGTTTGTTCAGGCTCTAACCCTAACCCTAACCCTAACACACACGGGTGCGCCTCGACCAGCTTTACTGAGGAAAATACACTTCTCTAATGAGTGTTCAGGCTCTAACCCTAACCCTAACCCTAACACACACGGGTGCGTCTCGACCAGCTTTACTGAGGAAAATACACTTCTCTAATGAGTGTTCAGGCTCTAACCCTAACCCTAACCCTAACACACACGGGTGCGCCTCGACCAGTTTCTCTAATGTGTGTTCAGACTCTAACCCTAACCCTAACCCTAACACACACATGGGTGCGCCTCGACCAGTTTCTCTAATGTGTGTTCAGGCTCAAACATCACCCGCCTTTTAAATGGCTTATAAACCTCTCGGTGATCTGAGCTCATTCACCTCAGTGTTATAATAGTCCACTAAAGATTATTCACCAGACAAGAATACAAATTGATTCACTGCAGAAAAATATTTTCTCACTCAGTATTTTTGTCTTGTTTCCAGTCCAAAAATCTAAACGATGTGAGTTTTTGCTTAAAAAAGTAAAATGATCTTCCAATGGGGTCAGAAAAATAATGTTGTTTCCGTTTGAATTAAGGTTATTTTTCTGACCCCATTAAACAGGACTTAATATCTTATATCATTTTACTCATCTAGTAAATGCATCTTGATTTAGAAAGAAAAGCATTTTTTGCAGTGTAAAAATATTAAATCCAATATTTGGTGATAATAAAGCATAACGAGAGATTTAGTAGGAAATTAAAAGGCGGTTCATTTTGGACCTGGAACAACAAATCCTCATCACGTGTGTGTTTGAGGCTGTCCTGATCCGGATCAGGTGTGTGTTTGAGGCTGTCCTGATCCGGATCACGTGTGTTTGAGGCTGTCCTGATCCGGATCACGTGTGTGTTTGAGGCTGTCCTGATCCGGATCACGTGTGTTTGAGGCTGTCCTGATCCGGATCACGTGTGTGTTTGAGGCTGTCCTGATCCGGATCACGTGTGTGTTTGAGGCTGTCCTGATCCGCTGTCTTGATCCGGATCAGGTGTGTGTTTGAGGCTGTCCTGATCCGGATCACGTGTGTGTTTGAGGCTGTCCTGATCCGCTGTCTTGATCCGGATCAGGTGTGTGTTTGAGGCTGTCCTGATCCGGATCAGGTGTGTGTTTGAGGCTGTCCTGATCCGGATCACGTGTGTGTTTGAGGCTGTCCTGATCCGGATCAGGTGTGTGTTTGAGGCTGTCCTGATCCGGATCACGTGTGTGTTTGAGGCTGTCCTGATCCGGATCAGGTGTGTGTTTGAGGCTGTCCTGATCCGGATCAGGTGTGTGTTTGAGGCTGTCCTGATCCGCTGTCCTGATCCGGATCAGGTGTGTGTTTGAGGCTGTCCTGATCCGGATCACGTGTGTGTTTGAGGCTGTCCTGATCCGCTGTCTTGATCCGGATCAGGTGTGTGTTTGAGGCTGTCCTGATCCGGATCAGGTGTGTGTTTGAGGCT
>NC_137139.1:36947602-36967602 GCF_949319135.1 Squalius cephalus
GGGGGCGAGCGGGAGTTGGGGAGGAGGAGGGACGCAGAACAGCTGATGCCGGAGCGAGGGGTCGAGCGAGAGTTGTGGAGGAGGAGGGACGCAGAACAGCTGATGCCGGAGCGAGGGGTCGAGCGGGAGTTGGGGAGGAGGAGGGACGCAGAACAGCTGATGCCGGAACGAGGGGTCGAGCGGGAGTTGGGGAGGAGGAGGGACGCAGAACAGCTGATGCCGGAGCGAGGGGGCGAGCGGGAGTTGGGGAGGAGGAGTCAGAACAGCTGATGCCGGAGCGAGGGGGCGAGCGGGAGTTGGGGAGGGGGAGGGACGCAGAACAGCTGATGCCGGAGCGAGGGGGCGAGCGGGAGTTGGGGAGGAGGAGGGACGCAGAACAGCTGATGCCGGAGCGAGGGGGCGAGCGGGAGTTGGGGAGGGGGAGGGACGCAGAACAGCTGATGCCGGAGCGAGGGGGCGAGCGGGAGTTGGGGAGGAGGAGGGACGCAGAACAGCTGATGCCGGAGCGAGGGGGCGAGCGGGAGTTGGGGAGGAGGAGGGACGCAGAACAGCTGATGCCGGAGCGAGGGGGCGAGCGGGAGTTGGGGAGGAGGAGTCAGAACAGCTGATGCCGGAGCGAGGGGGCGAGCGGGAGTTGGGGAGGAGGAGGGACGCAGAACAGCTGATGCCGGAGCGAGGGGGCGAGCGGGAGTTGGGGAGGAGGAGGGACGCAGAACAGCTGATGCCGGAGCGAGGGGGCGAGCGGGAGTTGGGGAGGGACGCAGAACAGCTGATGCCGGAGCGAGGGGGCGAGCGGGAGTTGGGGAGGGGGAGGGACGCAGAACAGCTGATGCCGGAGCGAGGGGGCGAGCGGGAGTTGGGGAGGAGGAGGGACGCAGAACAGCTGATGCCGGAGTGAGGGGGCGAGCGGGAGTTGGGGAGGAGGAGGGACGCAGAACAGCTGATGCCGGAGCGAGGGGGCGAGCGGGAGTTGGGGAGGAGGAGGGACGCAGAACAGCTGATGCCGGAGTGAGGGGGCGAGCGGCTGGTTGTGTGCTCCGCCGGTTAGCTGAAAGACTAGATGGGCTCACTCCTCCCGAAATTACGTTGTGAACTTCACTAAGGGATTTTGTAATCGATAATAACCTGCCAGCCCAAGAAAAGCACGTATCTGGGTCTTGGTCGTGGGGCGAGGATGTTCCCGTACAGCCGCTACCTTCTTCTCCTGAGGACGGATGAGTCCTCGACCTCTCTGGAACCCCAGGTGTCGTGCATCGGAGAGAGTCCGAGATTGCACTTCCTCGGGTTGGCGGTCAGTCCAGCCTTTCGTTGCTTCACTAACCCTTCCGGAGACGGTTCAGATGTTCATCCCAGCTCTCAGAGTGGATAGCGACATCATCGATGTAGGCAGCGGCATAGGCCCGGAAATCTATGATATCCTTATAGATATGAAGGATATCCATCATTGGCTGGAATGTTGCTGGTGCCCCATGCAGGCCAACAGGAAGAACCCGGTAATGCCAGTGTTCCTCTGGCGTACTTTCAAAGCAGCTTTTCAGAGATAAACGTATAATTTAAGGTAACAGAGATTGTTTTGACTTTATAGCGGTTCTTTAATAAAGTTATTTTCCAGCTAAAGTTAGTTTTGATTGATTCGCTTCCGTCGCAACGATCATTTGTTATTAAATTAGGGGCCGCTAAGACGACACAATTCCCTCTACACAGACTTTAAACGCGAACCTGTGAGAAACGCTGATGGCGTTCACATGCGCATTAAGAACTGGTTCTATAGTTATGTGCGTTTGAATATATGTGCACAGGTTTGGAATTCCCTACAGACCAAGCCTAAACAAAGTACTGGTGTTTCCTTATAAATTTGGTACAGACTTTTTTTTATTTTGTCACTTCGGGGTAGGTACGTGAAACGAATTTTCCGGCAACGCTTTATCTGTAGAGTGGTAAAGGGATCCTCCATTGGGAGAGACTAGTTGGCACTTCAGCACTGCGTTGTCATCGGGTCCAGGCGCAGGTCCTTCATCAGATCTGGATACGGCCTGGATCCGGCAGGCTGCGGGAAAACCTCGGGATAAATAAAGACACTAAAATTAGCATAGATGCCATTCTTCTTATGATGTAACGAGTACATCAGGATTTATGGGAAGTGTTCCCGGTTCCGGCTGACCTAATCTATGCAGCCTAACACTGAATTATAGAAGTCTATAATGTATTATGTGAATGCTAGGTCAAAGAGATGTGTCTTTAGTCTAGCTTTGAACTGACAGAGTGTGTCTGCTTCCCGGACAATGGTAGGAAGACTGTTCCAGAGTTTTGGTGCTAAATAGGAGAAGGATCTACCGCCAGCAGTAGATTTAGATATTCTAGGTATTATCAACTGGCCGGAGTTTTGAGATCGCAATAGACGTGAAGGACTATAATGCGTTAAGAGCTCGCTCAAGTACTGCGGAGCTAAACCATTTAGTGCTTTGCAAGTAATCAGCAATATATTAAAATGTATGCGATGTTTAATAGGGAGCCAGTGCAGTGTGGACAGAACCGGGCTAATATGGTCATACTTCCTGGTTCTGGTAAGAACTCGAGCTGCTGCGCTTTGGACCAGCTGTAGTTTGTTTATTAAGTGTGCAGGGCAACCACCCAGTAGAGCATTACAGTAATCTAGCCTTGAGGTCATGAACGCATGAACTAACTGTTCCGCATTTGTCACTGAGAGCATATGGCGTAATTTAGATATATTTTTAAGATGAAAGAATGCGGTTTTACAGATACTAGACACGTGACTTTCAAATGAAAGATTGGTATCAAAGAGCACACACACACACACACACACACACACACACACACACACACACACACACACACACCCACACACACACCCACACACACACCCACACACTCACTCACACACACACACACACACACACACACACACACACACACACACACACACACACACACACACACACACACCAGGTTCCTAACCGACGACGAAGACTTGACAGAGCAGCCATCAAGTGTTAGACAGTATTCTAGATTATTACGTGAGGAAGTTTTTTGTCCAATAATTAGAATCTGTTTTTTTCAGAATTTAGTTGTAGGAAATTGCTAGTCATCCAGTTTTTTATATCAGCTGTGCACTCCGTTAATTTAGTGAATTGGTAAGTTTCGTCAGGGCGTGAAGAAATATAGAGCTGAGTATCATCAGCATAACAGTGAAAGCTAATGCCATGCTTCCTAATGATATCTCCCAAGGGTAGCATGTACTGTGTGTGTGTGTGTGTGTGTGTGTGTGTGTGTGTGTGTGTGTGTGAACTTGTGATCTGATAAGACATCTCTTCATTTACTGCTACAAACTGATAACGGTCAGATAAGTATGATTTAAACCATGCTAGTGCAATTCCACTAATGCCAACATAATGATCGAGTCTATTTAAAAGAATGTTGTGGTCAATAGTGTCAAATGCAGCACTAAGATCGAGTAACACTAATAGAGAGACACAACCACGATCGGATGATAAGAGCAAATCATTTGTGACTCTAGCGAGAGCTGTCTCAGTACTATGGTACGGTCTAAATCCTGACTGGAAATCCTCGCAGATATCATTTCTTTCTAAAAAGGAACATAGTTGTGAGGATACTGCCTTTTCTAGTATCTTTGACAGAAAAGGCAGATTCGAGATCGGCCTGTAATTGACTAATTCTGTACGATCAAGTTGCGTTTTTTTAACAAGCGGTTTAATCATAGCCAGCTTAAAGGTTTTTGGTACATATCCTAGAGACAAAGATGAATTAATGATATTAAGAAGAGGATCTGTGACCTCTGGAAGCATCTCTTTCAGTAGCTTAGTCGGTATAGGGTCTAACATACATGTTGTCGATTTAGATGATTTAACGAGTTTAGCGAATTCTTCCTCTCCTATAGTAATGACTGAATAAAATTTTTCTTCAAGGACACTACAATGCACTGCCTGATGCGATACTGTAGTAGACGGTTGCATAGTTATAATTTTCTCCCTGATATTATCAATCTTATTAGTAAAGAAGTTCATAAAGTCATTACTGCTGTGCTGCTTGGAAACTTCTGGGCTTGAAGATTTATTTTTCGTTAGTTTAGCCACAATTTCAAATAAATACCTAGGGTTATGTTTATTTTCTTCTAATAGTGTTGAAAAATAAGCAGATCTAGCAGCTTTTAAAGCTTCTCTGTAAGTAATTGAGCTCTCCTTCCATGAAATGCGAAATACCTCTAATTTTGTTTTCTTCCAGTTGCGCTCCATTTTTCTGGCTGCTCTCTTAAGGGCCAGAGTGTGCTCGTTGTACCACGCCGTTGGACTATTTTCTTTAATCTTCTTTAAGCGCAACAGAGCAACTGTGTCTAAAGTGCTGGAAAAGAGAGAGTTAAGAGTTTCTGTTGTAATATCTAGTTCTTCTAAGCTATCCGGGATGCTGAGATGATGAAACTAAATCAGGAAGATTATTAATAAAGCAATCTTTAGTGGCAGAAGTGATAGGTCTAACATATATATAACACGGAGTCGGCTTTGCAGCCTTGGCTAAATGTAATTTACACGAGACTAGGTAATGATCTGAGATGTCATCGCTCTGCTGCAGAATTTCAATGGCATCAACATCTATTCCATGTGATAATATTAGATCTAGAGTATGATTACGAAGATGAGTAGGTCCTGACACGTGTTGTCTAACTCCAATTGAGTTCAGAATATCTTTAAATGCCAATCCCAATGCATCTTTTTCGTTATCTACATGTATATTAAAATCACCAACAATTAGTACTTTATCTGCAGCCAGTACTAACTCTGATAGAAAATCAGCAAATTCTTTGATAAAGTCTGTATGGTGCCCTGGTGGCCTGTATACAGTAGCCAGCACAAATCTCAAACGTGATTTATCATTTACACTAGATAATGTTACATTAAGCACCAACACTTCAAAAGAATTATATTCAAAACAAGACGTGTCAGTAATTCTGAAGATATTACTATAAATTACAGCAACTCCTCCCCCTTTGCATTTCAGACGAGGCTCATGTTTATAACAGTAATCTTGCGGGGTGGACTCATTTAAAGTAATGTAATCGTTTGGTTTTAGCCAGGTTTCTGTCAAAAACAGCACATCTACAGTAGGTTATTATCTGAAATCATATCATTAACAACGAGTGCTTTTGAAGTAAGCGATCGAATATTCAGCAACCCGAGCTTTATCATTTGTTCATCCGTATTATAGCTGTTTTTTATTTGTTGAACATCAATAAAAATTTTACCCTTGAATGGGTTTAGGAGTTTTTTGTATTTCCTAATTCGGGGAACAGACACAGTCTCTATATGATGATATCTCGGTGAAAGAGGCTCTATGTGATGGGATTTATCTGACCTGGGTGACGCGAGGCCGCTAGCAGACAGTCGGTTTAGCCAGTCTGTCTGCTTCCTGACCTGAGCCCCAGATTGTCATGTTTGAGCTCTAAGACTATGAGCCATATTACTAGAGAGAAGAGCAGCACCATCCCAGGAGGGATGAATACCATCTCTTTTCAACAGGTCAGGTCTGCCCCAAAAACTTTTCCAATTGTCTATGAATTCTATATTATTAAGCGGACACCACTTAGACAGCCAACCGTTAAGCGAACACAATCTACTAACTATCTCATCACTCCTGCGAACAGGAAGGGGGCCAGAGCAGATTACAGTGCCTGACATCGTACTTGCGAGTTCACACACCTCTTTAACATTAATTTTGGTGATCTCCGACTGGCAGAGTCGAACATCATTAGTGCCGACGTGAATAATGATCTTAGAGAATTAACGATTAGCATTAGCCAGCACTTTTAAATTTGCTTTGATGTCAGGCGCTCTGGCTCCCGGCAAACATGTGACTATGGTGGTTGGTGTCTCTATTTTCACGTTCCGTGTAATGGAATCGCCAATAACTAGGGCACAATCAACAGGATTCTCAGTGGGTGTTTCACTGAGTGGGGAGAATCTCTTTGATGTTGTAATCGGAATGGAAGAGCGGTGTTTTGTCCCGCGACTAGAGCGTCTCACCGTCACCCAGTTGCCCTGCTGCATGGGCTCTACTTCGGCTCTCCCTCCTCATCCCTCCTCCTCATCCCGTCCCCTCCTCCTCCCTCCTCCTCCCTCCTCATCCCTCCTCCTCCCTCCTCATCCCTCCTCCTCATCCCGTCCCCTCCCCCTCCTCCTCCCTCCTCCTCCCTCCTCCTCCCTCCTCCTCATCCCGTCCCCTCCCCCTCCTCCTCCCTCCTCCTCCCTCCTCCTCATCCAGGCTGGGCCAGTTTGTGGAGCCTGGGCTGTCTACAGAGACCGCGTGTCTTAGAGTGTGTTCAGGGGACAGGCAGCGGATGGTGAGGAGATGTTTGCTGGTTTCCATTGTGATTAATGCCAGGGGCGACATTGACTCGCCACAATATATATATATATATATATATATATATATATATATATATATATATATATAAACTAAACAATAATAATAAAATCTAAAATATTTTATTTGTTTAGCTGCACCTGACCAGTAACTAACATTTAAGAACCGTGCACATGTAAAGTTGTTATTAAATTATTGAAATATTTTAGCTCAATGTTTTCGGCTGAAAAAAATGTATTGGGAATCCCTGCTGTGGCGAAACAATCACACAGATGTCACGTATGGGTCGGAGGTCAGGGGTCACACCACACGTCTGATCTCCTGAGGAACCTCACACATGATGATGAACTTAATAGCAGAATTTTGCATCATTAATTCTGTAATTTTCCTGTTGAGGCCACTATAGAAATAAAGCCGACTCGATGTTTGATGTGCAGATAAATGGGAGATCAACCCGTCGGAGCTGACCTTCATGAAGGAGCTGGGCTGTGGCCAGTTTGGAGTGGTGCGACTGGGAAAGTGGAGGGCGCAGCATAAAGTGGCCATTAAAACCGTCAGGGAAGGAGCCATGAGTGAAGATGATTTCATAGAGGAAGCCAAGATCATGATGTATGAGTCACACACACACACACACACACACACGAACACTCACCGTGAGAGTCAAAAATGCTTTTCTTACTCAGTATTTTTGTCTTGTTTCCAGTCCAAATATCTAAAAATTCTTAAATCAAGATGCATTTACTAAAGTAGTAAAATGATATAAGATATACTATACATATAAGAATACTAAGTAAGAAAATAATGTTTTGCAGTGCAGCTCAGAGTGTTTGGCTCACGTGTGTGTGTGTTCCTGCAGGAATCTGTCCCACCGTAACCTGGTGCAGCTGTACGGCGTGTGTACCCAGCAGAGGCCGATCTACCTGGTGACGGAGTTCATGGAGATGGGCTGCCTGCTCAACTACCTGCGCCAGCGGAGAGGAGCACTGGGAGCGCTGGAGCTGCTGGGAATCTGCCACGACGTGAGCCTGGGCATGCAGCATCTGGAGCAGAACGGGTTCATCCACCGAGACCTGGTGAGAACACACACACACACACACACACACACACACACACACACACACACACACACACACACACACACACACACACACACACACACAGCTGGAGACAGTTCAAGTGCCTTTCACAACACACACTGTTTCAAAGCAGCGTTTCAGTGTTGTTCAGAATGTTTCCACCACAGAATAAAAATATTAGAAAGGCAATTGTGACTTTTTTTATCTCACAATTCTGAGATAAATTGTTATATATGTAAGTGATAATGTACATCCAGCCGGTTGTTATCTCAGAATAAACCCGACAGGGTGATCGGGTCTTCATCAGCCAGAAGGGTGTTTATTCTGAGATCACTCACACACACACACACACACACACACACACACACACACACACACACACAAACCTGATGGGGGTTTATTCTGAGATCACACACACTTGAAGTTTTTTTTTTTTTGAGATCACTCTCACACACACACACACACACACACACACACACACACACACACACACACAAACACACAAACACACACTCCTCTACTGTGTGTCCACGCCTCTGGACATTGCGCATGCGTCGCGTCTGAACACGTTGTTGTCTTTGGAGCTCTATCGATTTGATTTATAATTCTTGATTTTCTCTTTAAACTCACTTACAACGAACATTTTCCACTTTTCCTCACTGAGAAGCACTACTGCTCAAACCTCATAGTTACAACGCGGACTGTTGAGCAGACGCGTCTCAAGCCTATTATTGATCCAACGCTGGATACTCCTATAGGTTACGTCCGTGGATCACGGCTGAACGCGTCTTCTCCACACTCATTTACAAACAAACACTTTTTTTTTTTTTTTTTTTTCGCCTATTGTGCGTCTACTCTACACCCGTACCACTAAAAAGACGGATTATATCCAAGAGTTTAGTCATAAATTAGTATTAATATTGATAGCATCACTGGTAGCGTCGTTGCTAACTTACTGTCCATCTGTTAAAATGGCGAATATATCAGATGTAAGTAGTCTACCTTTTGGTGCAGGTGAGGACACATTTGAGCTGCACGCGGTGCAGTCCGAGCTGGAAGCTGTTGAGAAACAGATCCACGACCTTTTAGTGAGAAAAGCCGAGCTAAGAGACCGGCGGTTAGCTCTTGAAACATCACGCGCCGATGCACACAAATCAGAGATTAACGTTACTAACCCGCTGATTCCGACCTCGTCTATTCCGTGCGTTTCTCAGATTCGGTCCCGAGCGCCGAGGTCGTGATCAGCCATGGTCTCGTTCACTCCGGCTCCAACACGCCACCAACACGCCACCACGAAGCCTGGATAGTTCCGCAGCGGAAGACGCGAGTCAGATCTAGACCAAGAAAACGCTCTCCGACCCTCCCGGTTTTCGAGATATCCACACAAAACCGCTTCTCCCCTCTTCGCGAAACAGAACGCGATGCTGTGATCATCGGCGATTCCATCGTTCGATACGTACACGCTACGTCAGGTAAAAGTAAGGTGCATAGTCACTGCTTTCCTGGTGCTCGTGTTTCTGAAATCGCTGCTCGCGTTCCCGAGATTCTGAACGATAACGAGCGCGTCGGAACTGTGGTTCTGCACGAGGGGGTGAACGACATCAGGCTGCACCAGACGGAGATTCTGAAGAAAGACTTCAGGAATCTGATCGATACGGTACGCAGCACATCGCCTGAAACAACGATTATTGTGTCTGGACTGCTTCCCACGTACCGACTAGGACATGAAAAGTTTAGTAGATTATTCGCGCTAATTGAATGGTTAATGTCATGGTGTAATGAGCAGAAACTGCTCTTTGTAAATAATTGGAATCTGTTTTGGGAGCGTCCTAGGCTTTTCCGTGCCGATGGCTTACACCCAAACAGATTCTGAGTGGATCTTCTGTCGGATAACATCTCCAAAATGTTAAATACCGTTAGATGACTAGTTACCAAAAGTCCAAATCATAGTCTCTGCTGCACCAATTTAACTGATATAAATACTAGTGTAGAACATTGCATAGAAACTGTGTCTATTCCTCGTTTAGTGAGATCAAATAATAAATCTACTGCAGGATCTAGAAAAAATCTAATTGTTATTAAAACAGAAAATGTTGCTATTAGTAAATAAAAACAATTTCTAAAGCTAGGTCTTCTAAACATTAGATCACTCACACCTAAGGCAGTTATTGTAAATGAAATAGTCACAGATAATAGCTTCGATGTACTTTGCCTTACTGAAACCTGGCTTAAACCAAATGATTATTTCGGTCTAAATGAGTCTACTCCATCTGGATACTCCTATAAGCATGATTCAGCATGATCAGACTCCTACCCGTCTGATTGGTCGTGGCGGCGGTGTTGCAACAATCTATAGAGATATTCTCAATGTTACTCAGAAAACGGGCTATAAGTTTATTTTGTTTGAAGTACTTGTACTAAATGTTACGCTCTTAGATGTTTGAAAAAAATCCCTATTATCTCTAGCCTTGGCTACCGTATATAGACCGCCTGGGCCTTACGCTGATTTCCTAAAAGTGTTTGCAGATTTTCTCTCAGACCTATTAGTTAATTTCGATAAAGCATTAATTGTTGGAGATTTTAACATACACGTAGATAATCCAAATGATGCGTTAGGGGCTGCGTTTACAGATTTATTAAATTCCTTTGGGGTCAAGCAAAACGTCACCGGACCAACTCATCGTCTTAATCATACACTCGATTTAATTATATCATATGGAACCGATCCAACCGATATAGATATCATTCCACAAAGTGATGATGTCACTGACCATTATATGGTAACTTGCATATTACGTACTGCTGTAATATGTCATGCGGCGCCGCGTTATCGACCAGGCAGAACAATCCTTCCATCCACCATAGATAATTTTTCAAATAGCTTATCTGATCTGTCTCAGCTGCTCAGTGAACCCAAACAAATAGATGAATTAGAAGAACTAACTAGCACTATGAGCACCATTCTCTCTGGAACATTGGATATTGTTGCACCCATTAGATTAAAAAAGGTCAGAGAGAAAATTAAAGCACCATGGTACAACAATACTACGCGTGTTCTAAAGAGAGAAACCTGTAATTTAGAGTGTAAATGGAAACAAACTAATTTAGAGGTCTTTAGAATCACGTGGAAAGACAGTATGTCACGTTATAAAAAGGCCCTAAAAGCGGCCGGGGCTGAGCACCTCCGCAAACTAATATAAAATAACCAAAATAATCCAAGGTTTTTATTTAACACCGTGGCTAGACTAACAAATAAACAGATGTCTCCTGAACAAAATATTCCGTTACAGTTTAGTAGTAATGATTTCATGAACTTCTTCACTGAGAAAATAGAAAACATCAGAACCACAATTGTAAACGTTCAATCTTCAATCGCGCCTTATTATTCAGCCTCAATTATCACCCCGCAAGAACAATTACAGTGCTTTACAACTATAGAACAAAAAGAGTTAAATAAACTTATCACTTCATCTAAAACAACAACATGTTTATTAGATCCTATACCAACTAAACTACTGAAAGAAGTGTTACCTATAGTGGAAGAGCCTCTCCTCAATATTATTAACTCATCTTTATCTTTAGGTCATGTTCCAAGAACATTTAAACTGGCAGTTATAAAACCTCTCATTAAGAAACCACAATTAGATCATAATAATCTAGCAAATTATAGACCCATTTCAAATCTTCCATTTATGTCTAAAATACTAGAAAAAGTTGTGTCCGCCCCCAACTGGGCTCTTTCTTGCAAGAAAATGACATCTATAAAAGTTTCAGTCTGGATTCAGACCGCATCATAACACTGAAACTGCGCTCGTTAAAATCACAAATGATTTACTCTTAGCTTCTGACCAAGGCTGTATCTCAATACTAGTTTTACTCGATCAAAGCGCTGCGTTCGATACTATAGATCACACAATACTCTTAGATCGACTACAAAATTATACTGGTGTTCAAGGACAAGCATTTAGCTGGTTCAGATCATACCTATCTGACCGCTACCATTTTGTCTATTTAAATGGAGAAAAATCGATCATAACTTCAGTAAACTATGGAGTGCCGCAAGGATCTGTGTTAGGCCCTCTATTATTCTCAATATATATGATGCCACTTGGAAATATTATAAGGAAACATGGAATTAGTTTCCATTGTTATGCTGATGACACTCAAATCTATATTTCATCACGGCCGGATGAAAACGCTAAATTATCCAAATTGACAGAGTGTGTTAAAGATATAAAAGATTGGATGACTCGTAATTTTCTTTTATTAAATCCAGACAAGACAGAGGTAATACTTATCGGTTCAAAAAACCGCCCACAAAACCTCTCACACTACAACTTTAACATCGTAGGATGTCCTGTTACTTTATCCTCTACAGTAAAAGACTTGGGTGTTATACTCGACTGTAACCTGTCTTTTGAAAATCATATTTCATATGTTACAAAAACAGCCTTTTTCCACCTTAGAAACATTGCTAAGCTACGTAATATGCTATCAGTTTCTGATGCAGAAAAGTTAGTTCATGCATTCATGACCTCGAGACTAGATTACTGTAATGCTTTATTAGCTGGTTGTCCTGCATCCTCAATAAACAAGCTACAGTTACTCCAAAATGCCGCCGGTAGAGTTCTTACTAGATCAAGAAAATATGATCAAATAACACCGATTCTATCATCACTAAATTGGTTACCTATAAAGTCACGTATTAATTACAAGGTATTGCTACTGACTTATAAAGCCCTAAACGGCTTAGCTCCAGTCTATTTAACCGATCTTCTATCGCCCTATAATCCATCGCGCTCTTTAAGATCACTAAATTCGAGGCTTTTGGTCATACCTAGGATATCCAGATCCACCAAAGGAGGGAGAGCATTTTCACATTTAGCTCCAAAACTCTGGAATAGCCTTCCTGATACTGTTCGTTGCTCAGACTCGCTCTCCCAGTTTAAAACTAGATTCTAGATTAACTAGATTAAAACTAGACTTTTCGGCCAGGCATTTATATAATATTTTTAATCTTACAGTTAAATCCGACCTCTAGTTCATAAACGCCAGAGGAGAACTGGCCCCCGACTGAGCCTGGGTTCTCCCAAGGTTTTTTTTTTCTCCTGATGGAGTTTTTCGGTTCCTTGCCACTGTTGCCTTTGGCTTGCTCAGTTGGGGATATTTTGGGGATATTTAATTTAATTTTATCAATCAATAAATTCCACTAGAAACAAACCTTGTTGTATTATTTTAATTTAATATTGTGAAGCTGCTTTGATACAATCTGTATTGTGAAAAGCGCTATACAAATATACTTGACTTGACTTGACTTGACTCCTGAAGGGTGTTTATTCTGAGATCACACACACACACACACACACACAAACCCGTAGGGAGTTTATTTTGAGATTATTTACATACTCACACACACACACACACAAACCTGAAGGGGGTTTATTCTGAGATCACACACACTTGAAGGTTTTTTTTTTTAGATCACTCACACACACACACACACACACACACACACACACACACACACACACACACACACACACACACACACACACTCCTGAAGGGGGTTTATTCTGAGATCACACACAACTTGAAGGTTGTTTTTTTCTGAGATCACACACACACACACACACACAAACCTGAAGGGGGTTTATTCTGAGGTCACACACACACACACACACACACTCCTGAAGGGGGTTTATTCTGAGATCACACACAACTTGAAGGTTGTTTTTTTCTGAGATCACACACACACACACACACACAAACCTGAAGGGGGTTTATTCTGAGGTCACACACACCTAAAGTGTTTTTTTTCTGACACTCACACACACACACACACACACACCTGAAGGGTGTTTATTCTGAGATCACCCCCACACACACACACACACACACACACACACATACCTGAAGGGGGTTTATTCTGAGATCACACACACTTGAAGGTTTTTTTTTTTTTGAGATCACTCACACACACACACACACACACACACACACACACACACACACACACACAAACACACACTCCTGAAGGGTGTTTATTCTGAGATCACACACACACACAAACCCGTAGGGAGTTTATTTTGAGATAATTTACATACTCACACACACACACACACACTCCTGAAGGGTGTTTATTCTGAGATCACACACACACACAAACCCGTAGGGAGTTTATTTTGAGATAATTTACATACTCACACACACACACACAAACCTGAAGGGGGTTGAAGGTTTTTTTTTCTGAGATCACTCTCTCACACACACACACACACACACACACACACACACACACACACACACACACACACACACACCTGAAGGGTGTTTATTCTGAGATCACTCACCCACCCACACACACACACACACACACACATACACACACACACACACACACATACACCTGAAGGGCTGCTGTTGACTTCAGTGACCCGGATGAGCCTGTGTTTCTGTGTTCTGTTGTCATCCTGGAATAATAAACCACTGGATGGAGCAATTGACCAATCAGAATCAAGCATTCCACAGGGCCATGTTAAAAAATATATATAATTTTGTATTATATCATTAGGCAATTTTTTATTCCATGGCGAAAACGAGCATCCATAAAAAACAGGAATATTGTGAAATATTATTATAATGTAAATCATCTGTTTTCTATGTGAATATACAGTAAAGTGTAATTTATTCCTGTGATCAAAGCTGCATGTTCAGCATCATTACTCCAGTCTTCAGTGTCACATGATCCTTCAGAAATCACTCTAATATGAGGATTTGATGATCAAGAAACATTTATGATGATTATCAATGTTGAAAACAGTTTCAGAGGATTCTTTGATGAATAGGGTTCAAAAGAGCAGCATTTATTTGAGGTAGAATCTTGTGTAACATTATAAATGCTTGACTGTCTCTCTGACGTGTGTGTGTGTGTGTGTGTGTGTGTGTGTGTGTGTGTGTGTGTGTGTGTGTGTGTGTGTGTGTGTGTGTGTGTGTGTGTCCGTCAGGCGGCCAGGAACTGTCTGGTTAACAGCTCACTGGTGGTGAAGGTCTCGGACTTCGGGATGACCAGGTAACAGACCATAGAATCATAGACCTTCAATCATTTTAGACTGAAAAATATTACTTATAGAATTGTTAAAGTCCCCCTGTGGTGAAGATCCAGCTTTTACTGTTGTTTATGTGTCTATGTGGTGTTTTTAATCCGCTTTAAGACAAACCATGTGTAAATTCATAAGTCGACACCATTGCTGAGTATTTCCTCCTTAAAACTGCAGTGAACCAAAGACAGTCTCAAAAACACGCTTTGAAATCGCTGGTGTTTCTGACGTCACAAACTACCTTGTAACCAATCAGATCAACGTGTGATCGTCAACCAGTGGATCTCTGAGCTGAGTGAGTGAGTGGAGGCGGGGCTCATTTGCATATTCATAGAACCACACATACTAAATGAGGCGAGGGTGTCGAGTTACAGTCAAGATATTTTAAGGCATGAAGAATTTATTTTCAAGGACAAAACATTTAAATATGTCATTTTGGTGATCAAATATGAGTTTTCAGGGATAAAATTATTGACTACAGGGGGACTTTAAACATTTTTACTTTGAAACTTTTGTGCCACTGGTTATATAAACACAAACAAAAACTGTGGATATGATTAGAAATGACTAAATGATTAAAAAATATTCACACTTGACACACTTCTTGGTCAAAATGTCCACCATAGGAAATTAATGAGAAATACGAAAATACAGAGACATTTTTTGGCGTAACAATCCACAGATCAGCCATGATAATGCCTAAATATATCCAAATGCACAAGATTTCGAAGGTTTCCACGAACAAACGCTCGCTTCTCTAAACCATTCACAAACGTGCTTCAGCTCCTCGTGTGAGCAACAGTTCAAACCTTCCCTGAAGGAGCCAAGGGTCAAGGGTCAATCTATGGAACTGAGCGCATCTGAATGATGTTTCTGTTCTCCAGATGTTTCTGTTTTCCAGATGTTTCTGTTCTCCAGATGTTTCTGTTCTCCAGATGTTTCTGTTCTCCAGATGTTTCGATGTTCTCCAGATGTTTCGATGTTCTCCAGATGTTTCTGTTCTCCAGATGTTTCTGTTCTCCAGATGTTTCTGTTCTCCTGATGTTTCTGTTCTTCAGATGTTTCTGTTCTCCAGATGTTTCTGTTCTCCAGATGTTTCTGTTCTCCTGATGTTTCTGTTCTCCTGATGTTTCTGTTCTCCAGATGTTTCTGTTCTCCTGATGTTTCTGTTCTCCAGATGTTTCTGTTCTCCTGATGTTTCTGTTCTCCTGATGTTTCTGTTCTCCAGATGTTTCTGTTCTTCAGATGTTTCTGTTCTCCTGATGTTTCTGTTCTCCAGATGTTTCTGTTCTCCTGATGTTTCTGTTCTTCAGATGTTTCTGTTCTCCTGATGTTTCTGTTCTCCAGATGTTTCTGTTCTCCTGATGTTTCTGTTCTTCAGATGTTTCTGTTCTCCTGATGTTTCTGTTCTTCAGATGTTTCTGTTCTCCAGATGTTTCTGTTCTTCAGATGTTTCTGTTCTCCTGATGTTTCTGTTCTCCAGATGTTTCTGTTCTCCAGATGTTTCTGTTCTTCAGATGTTTCTGTTCTCCTGATGTTTCTGTTCTCCAGATGTTTCTGTTCTCCTGATGTTTCAGATGTTTTTGTTCTCCTGATGTTTCTGTTCTCCTGATGTTTCAGATGTTTCTGTTCTCCAGATGTTTCTGTTCTCCTGATGTTTCTGTTCTCCTGATGTTTCTGTTCTCCTGATGTTTATGTTCTCCTGGTGTTTCTGTTCAACTGATGTTTCTGTTCTCCTGATGTTTCTGTTCTCCTGATGTTTCTGTTCTCCAGATGTTTCTGTTCTCCTGATGTTTCTGTTCTCCAGATGTTTCTGTTCTCCTGATGTTTCTGTTCTCCAGATGTTTCTGTTCTCCAGATGTCTCTGTTCTGCTGATGTTTCTGTTCTCCTGATGTTTCTGTTCTCCAGATGTTTCGATGTTCTCCAGATGTTTCTGTTCTCCTGATGTTTCTGTTCTCCTGATGTTTCTGTTCTCCAGATGTTTCTGTTCTCCTGATGTTTCTGTTCTCCTGATGTTTCTGTTCTCCTGATGTTTCTGTTCTCCAGATGTTTCTGTTCTCCTGATGTTTCTGTTCTCCTGATGTTTCAATGTTCTCCTGATGTTTCTGTTCTCCAGATGTTTCAATGTTCTCCAGATGTTTCAATGTTCTCTAGATGTTTCAATGTTCTCCAGATGTTTCAATGTTCTCCAGATGTTTCTGTTCTCCTGATGTTTCAATGTTCTCCAGATGTTTCTGTTCTCCAGATGTTTCTGTTCTCCTGATGTTTCTGTTCTCCTGATGTTTCTGTTCGTCTGATGTTTCTGTTCTCCAGATGTTTCTGTTCTCCTGATGTTTCTGTTCTCCTGATGTTTCTGTTCGTCTGATGTTTCTGTTCTCCTGATGTTTATGTTCTCCTGATGTTTCTGTTCTCCTGATGTTTCTGTTCTCCAGATGTTTCTGTTCTCCAGATGTTTCTGTTCTCCTGATGTTTCTGTTCTCCAGATGTTTCTGTTCTCCTGATGTTTCTGTTCTCCTGATGTTTCTGTTCTCCAGATGTTTCTGTTCTCCAGATGTTTCTGTTCTCCTGATGTTTCTGTTCTCCTGATGTTTCTGTTCTCCAGATGTTTCTGTTCTTCAGATGTTTCTGTTCTCCTGATGTTTCTGTTCTCCAGATGTTTCTGTTCTCCAGATGTTTCGATGTTCTCCTGATGTTTCGATGTTCTCCAGATGTTTCGATGTTCTCCTGATGTTTCGGTTCTCCAGATGTTTCAATGTTCTCCTGATGTTTCAATGTTCTCCTGATGTTTCTGTTCTCCTGATGTTTCTGTTCTCCTGATGTTTCTGTTCTCCTGATGTTTCTGTTCTCCTGATGTTTCTGTTCTCCTGATGTTTCGGTTCTCCTGATGTTTCTGTTCTCCTGATGTTTCTGTTCTTCAGATGTTTCTGTTCTCCTGATGTTTCTGTTCTCCTGATGTTTCTGTTCTCCTGATGTTTCTGTTCTCCTGATGTTTCTGTTCTCCAGATGTTTTGATGTTCTCCAGATGTTTCGATGTTCTCCTGATGTTTCTGTTCTCCTGATGTTTCTGTTCTCCTGATGTTTCTGTTCTCCTGATGTTTCGGTTCTCCTGATGTTTCTGTTCTCCTGATGTTTCTGTTCTTCAGATGTTTCTGTTCTCCTGATGTTTCTGTTCTCCAGATGTTTCTGTTCTCCTGATGTTTCTGTTCTCCTGATGTTTCTGTTCTCCAGATGTTTTGATGTTCTCCAGATGTTTCGATGTTCTCCTGATGTTTCTGTTCTCCTGATGTTTCTGTTCTCCAGATGTTTTGATGTTCTCCAGATGTTTCGATGTTCTCCTGATGTTTCGATGTTCTCCAGATGTTTCAATGGTTTCCAGATGTTTCTGTTCTCCTGATGTTTCGGTTCTCCTGATGTTTCTGTTCTCCAGATGTTTCTGTTTCCAAATATTTCGATGTTCTCCAGATGTTTCTGTTCTCCTTCAGGTACGTTCTGGACGATCAGTACTGGAGTTCGTCCGGAGCGAAGTTCCCAGTCAAATGGTCTCCTCCTGAAGTCTTCAACTTCTGCAAATACAGCAGTAAATCTGACGTCTGGTCCTTCGGTCAGTGTCTAGATCTCCTGTTCTACAGCGCTTCATACAGTACAGATCGTTTCAAAGCAGCTTCACAGTAAACAGAATCAATGTTGCAAATTTCATCAATTATGAAACTAATTCAATTCAGTTTAATGAGAGTATCAATGCTGAAAAGTTCATCAATTATGAAACAAATTCAATTCAATTAAATAACTCTCAATGTTGCAAAGTTCATCAATAATGAAAAAAAATAATTCCGTTCAATTTGATTAAATTCAGTTCAATAACAGTGTCAATGTTGAAAAGTGAATCAATACTGAAACTAATTCAAATGAGTTCAATATGATTCAATTCAGTTCAATAAGTGTCAATGTTGCAAATTTGATCAATTATGAAATGAAATCAATTCTGTATGATTCAATTGAGTTTAATAAGTGTCAATGTTGAAAAGTTCATCAATTATGAGACAAATTCAATTTCATCTATAAGCAGCTCTACAGAAGACAATAATCACTCCACTTGTTTTCATGTTTCAGTCAGATCTCTGTTACTAATATTAAGTGTAGGGCTGGGTCTCGTTCAAACATTTTCGATACCGATACCTTACTTTGATACCGGTTCCTGAACTATACTTTTTTTTATACTAATTTTATGAAATGTTTCCTTGATGCCTTGCTACAGCCAATCACGTTGCATGCGGATTGACGAGATTAACCCCTTAGGTATCGAGATTTGGAACCGGACAACAAGAGATTTTCTGACACTCGAAGGTCTCGAGGCGATTCGGTCGGTGTCTAAAGAGTGTGGATCTCGATACCCAGCCCTGATGAAGTGTGTGTGAGGGTGAATCAAGCACTGTGATGGCTAACGCTGCTGTTGTTGTGCTTGTTTGCCGCAGGTGTGTTAATGTGGGAAGTGTTTACGGAAGGGAAGATGCCGTATGAGCATAATCAGAACCACGAGGTGGTGATGATGGTCACTCAGGGACACCGGCTCTATCGGCCCAAGAGAGCGTCAGCTCACATCTACAGTATCATGCAGATGTGCTGGATGGAGGTAACATCTGTGTGTGTGTGTGTGTGTGTGTGTGTGTGTGTGTGTTGGCCACTAACACGACACCGTTCTCACAGAAAACAGAAACTTTAATGTGTTCTGGACGTTCATTCACACACAGTGCTCGAGAACACACACTCTGAAACAGGATCCAAGATGCAAGTGTTGAAACATTTTATCATCTCTGTGTAAACTTCAAAAACGTGAATCTGTGTAAGCGCTGACGGCGTGCTCATGCATATTACGTGTTTAGTCTATAGATATGAGTGTTTGAATATATGTAAATTATATAAATGTGTTATGAAAGTGTTCATCTTTTTTAATACGTGCAAACCACAAAAACAAAATGTTTGGTTTTCTTTTAGGCAAACGCTGCATTTTATTTACTAGAATAATTAGCTAAATGTTCAAATAAACTGATTTATTGAATATGATGTCACCCTCTGCGACGTCTTTTAAACATAATTGAAGATGTACCGTTGTATGTGTGTGTGTGTGTGTGTGTGTGTGTGTGTGTGTGTGTGTGTGTTCCTCAGAGAGCGGACGAGCGGGCGAGCTTCACCGAGATCTCACACATGATCTCTGATGAACTGGAGGACGACGGGCACGAGCTCTGATTGGACGGTCTGACGGTCACGTGACACACGTGTGTGTGTGTGTGTGTGTGTGTGTGTGTGTGTGTTTCTGCGCATGAACTGATTCCTTTATTTATGACTCTGTTCCTCCAGTCAGAATGTGTGGAAGATGTTTCTGCCACATCAGAACAATCATGCTTCTGGAAATCTGAACAATGACATAAAAAGTTA
>NC_137139.1:36977602-37005102 GCF_949319135.1 Squalius cephalus
TAATATAGACATGTATGTGTGTATGTGTGTATGCAATGGCAAGTTAATTGTTAGGGACTGCATATATATAAAAGATATATAATGTAACTTATAGTTATAGTTACAAAATAAAGACACTATTCACACACACACACACAGATCCATTGCAGGCAGAAGTCCACTGTTGGTCAGTGTAGAGCGATAGTCCCCTATGCTAGTAATATAGACATGTATGTGTGTATGCAATGGCAAGTTAATTGTTAGGGACTGCATATAGATAAAAGATATATAATGTAACTTATAGTTATAGT
The DNA here is from genome assembly GCF_949319135.1 of Squalius cephalus. Taxonomy (NCBI): domain Eukaryota; kingdom Metazoa; phylum Chordata; class Actinopteri; order Cypriniformes; family Leuciscidae; genus Squalius; species Squalius cephalus. The sequence goes on from NC_137139.1 coordinate 36,977,893, forward strand.
TACAAAATAAAGACACTGTTCACACACACACACACAGATCCATTGCAGGCAGAAGTCCACTGTTGGTCAGTGTAGAGCGATAGTCCCCTATGTTAGTAATATAGACATGTATGTGTGTATGTGTGTATGCAATGGCAAGTTAATTGTTAGGGACTGCATATAGATAAAAGATATATAATGTAACTTATAGTTATAGTTACAAAATAAAGACACTATTCACACACACACACACAGATCCATTGCAGGCAGAAGTCCACTGTTGGTCAGTGTAGAGCGATAGTCCCCTATGTTAGTAATATAGACATGTATGTGTGTATGTGTGTATGCAATGGCAAGTTAATTGTTAGGGACTGCATATATATAAAAGATATATAATGTAACTTATAGTTATAGTTACAAAATAAAGACACTGTTCACACACACACACACAGATCCAATGCAGGCAGAAGTCCACTGTTGGTCAGTGTAGAGCGATAGTCCCCTATGTTAGTAATATAGACATGTATGTGTGTGTATGTGTGTATGCAATGGCAAGTTAATTGTTAGGGACTGCATATATATAAAAGATATATAATATAACTTATAGTTATAGTTACAAAATAAAGACACTATTCACACACACACACAGATCCAATGCAGGCAGAAGTCCACTGTTGGTCAGTGTAGAGCGATAGTCCCCTATGTTAGTAATATAGACATGTATGTGTGTATGTGTGTATGCAATGGCAAGTTAATTGTTAGGGACTGCATATAGATAAAAGATATATAATGTAACTTATAGTTATAGTTACAAAATAAAGACACTATTCACACACACACACATATCCATTGCAGGCAGAAGTCCACTGTTGGTCAGTGTAGAGCGATAGTCCCCTATGTTAGTAATATAGACATGTATGTGTGTATGTGTGTATGCAATGGCAAGTTAATTGTTAGGGACTGCATATAGATAAAAGATATATAATGTAACTTATAGTTATAGTTACAAAATAAAGACACTATTCACACACACACACATATCCATTGCAGGCAGAAGTCCACTGTTGGTCAGTGTAGAGCGATAGTCCCCTATGTTAGTAATATAGACATGTATGTGTGTATGTGTGTATGCAATGGCAAGTTAATTGTTAGGGACTGCATATAGATAAAAGATATATAATGTAACTTATAGTTATAGTTACAAAATAAAGACACTGTTCACACACACACACACAGATCCATTGCAGGCAGAAGTCCACTGTTGGTCAGTGTAGAGCGATAGTCCCCTATGTTAGTAATATAGACATGTATGTGTGTATGTGTGTATGCAATGGCAAGTTAATTGTTAGGGACTGCATATATAAAAAAGATATATAATATAACTTATAGTTATAGTTACAAAATAATTAAACTGTTCACACACACACAGAGATCCAATGCAGGCAGAAGTCCACTGTTGGTCAGTGTAGAGCGATATATATATATATATATATATATATATATATATATATATATATATATATATATATATATATATATATATATATATATATATATATATATATATATATATATATACATATATATACTGTGTGTGTGTGTATACATATTATGGGGGGCCAAACAGGAAATAATTCTATGTAAATTTGAATATATAGTTATAACTATGAATATATTTGTAAATCCTAAATATATAAATGTAACCCTGAATATATAGTTATAACCCTTAATATATAAATGTAAATCTGAATATATAAATGTAAATCCCGAATATATTGTTATAACTCTGAATATATAAATGTAACTCTGAATATATAGTTATAACTTTGAATATATAAATGTAAATCTGAATATATAGTTATAATTCTGAATACATAAATGTAATCCTGAATATATAGTTAAAACTCTGAATATATAAATGTAACTCTGAATATAGTTATAACTCTGAATATATAAATGTAAATCCCGAATATATAGTTATAACTCTGAATACATAAATGTAATCCTGAATATATAGTTAAAACTCTGAATATATAAATGTAAATCCTGAATATATAGTTATAACTCAGCATGTGTGCTCCGCTCAATATTCCACTCTATGCCAATGCGCTCCACTCAATCGCTCACTGCCCAAGCATTCAAATCCCGCTCCTACATGAAATCTCAGTGTAACGTAGGCTACTGTACTATAGCCTTTGTTGATTATTTTTAAGTCATTGTTGGGGGCATTTACAATTTTGCATAGCTGGCCTCTGCACAATGTTTGTGTGATAATAGGCCATTGTTTAAACTTTATTAGTTTCAGAAAGATTCTCGCAGATACAGAGACAGTTGAAACAAAGGCAGATCTTTATTTTACAAAAGCACAAGGTTTTGGTGTTTGGATGTTTAAACATACTCTTACAGCTATCTACTGCCTAATGGTTTGCCAGTTGATAAAACTTTGGATAATATAATTAATAACAACATAAAATCACTTCAGTGTTATGACAATGTTGTTTGCATGAAAACACTTTAATTAGCAGAATTATATTCGTATAGACTGAGATGTAAAGAAACAGTGGTGGCCACTATCGTAATGAACTGTCAACAGTGATAAGGTATAGCTAAGAGTGCTCCAGACCAACCACGAACGAATGACTTACAGAAGGTATTCTTAACTAAGAATGTTTCAGGAAACACTTATTAACATTAAGGTAAAGCCTGAGTTATATATAAATGTATGTGTGTGTGTGTGTGTGTGTGTGTGTGTGTGTGTCTAATTATACAATGTTCACACAGGCATCAGAGACCAATATGCAAGACAAACATAAAAAGTATAAAAAAAAAATAGAATGATCAAACCATCAGTTATCAAAAATTTTAAATATTAGATTATTTTTTTTATTTTTTTTATGAAAGACCATTTGAATCTAGCCTGGGTTTCCCCATGCTGCCTTGCTCACAGCGCGATTTTATTCACGTTGCTAGGCAGTTTGGACATCATAGACCTAGCCGGCTGAATTCGTTTACAACAAAGATGCATAGACAGTAAAAGAAAAGATGACTGCCTCTGGAGAATTTAGATTTCACACTTATAAATAAGTCAGAAAGAATAAATGCATATTTGGGGTGCTGTCCGAGGAGAGGGCGGGCTCGGTATTCGGCCCGAACCCAGGGTACTCCCCCCATATTCCAGGCTGTGGAAGAACAAGCCGAGAGTGATTGGGGGGATGCTGAAACTGTCAAGGAATGTTAGGTGAGTGAATAAATATATGCTTCCTTTCATGCTGATAAGGTAGGCATGGCAATCGTTTGATGACAAGTTGATTGGATTGATTATTTGAACGAGCTTCTCCCGAACTTTCTGTATGAAACATCATGTGTAGATTCCGCCATCGCGTCTGTTATAGACGATATCGACAGCGCATTCATTTTAAAAGAGGAACAGAGAACCGCGATCAAGGCATTTGTCAACTGGAAACATGAATGAAAAACATATGTCACTTACTCCGTTGCTCTGATTGGTTGTAGGTCTATCCAATTGAGTGCAGAGACATTTTCTTTCCTAGTTCGGTTGAAACACGCCCCATAATCAAAGTTCAATGGACCAGTATCAGACTCACATTCTGACTAGAATCTGAGTATGATGACGTCAGGCTACCATAGACCAGATTTTCCAATGAAAAAGGGAACCAATCGCAGAATGGGGAGGGAGCAGCAAGACGATGATGACACCGAAGCAGTTTGTTTATATCTATGGATCCAACATGGCATCAGACTCGACGTTACCTTCTACCCTCATGTTTATCTTGCACAAACAGTAATATTCACGCCATTGTGTACAAATAAATCTTTGACCCATCGTATTTTTCCTCGTCGAATTTCTGTCACTCTACATACGTCATCTGGTATAATTGAAACGATTGGCTATGAGCTACGTACAGGCGCATTTGATAGACATTCATAGCGCCCAATAAACGGCTCTGGGCATTCGTGAACCACGCCTCAAATACGAGAAAATTAACACGTGGTTCCCAGACCAAGGCTCAAAAGAGACTTGGTCTGACATTAGCCAGGCTAATTTGAATCTGTTTTCCACACAATGGGGTAAAAATTACAGACGGCCTGGCAGCAATAGCTCAAAAGCAGATGTGAGAAGAAGCTTCTTATCATTCATAATATTATTTTTCTTGTTTAACGCACTCTCTTTAAATATATTTTATATGCTTTTTTATGCAGTCCCTAATTTTTTCTCTCTAGCTACAGTTCCATATCAACAAATAATACAGAATTTTAATTTTATTCTCACCAATTATTAATTTACAATATCAACAATGATCTAGACTAGATAAATAAAATGCAACCACAGCAATAAGTCAGGGGAATGCTTTTATTTCTTCCTTTGGTTTGAATTTTAAACATTTTGCAGTTCTTTTTTAAAATGTATACATTTTAATACAATTATAAAATGATATCATGATTTGAGACCCTCTTTTCTGTAATTAAAGACCAATTTTATGGGTTGTGGTGTCTCAGACAATGGCCAATATCAGTTAAAAAAACATCGTTTCCCTTAGGGCTTAAATGAACCTCATCACTTAAAAATAGTTCAGGCTTTTCAAACAGTATGTGTGGATGATGTACAATGCTCCCATTAACACACAAAACAAACTTAGCCATCACATTGTTCACAAACTTTCGCACTTTGTCCACCTTTCCCGGGGGGGCATGCCTCCAGTGGCGCCTTTGGTTTATTGAAGACAGCAGAATTTTCATCTGGGGAAACTGTCTGTTGAGGTCACGTAGGTCCCTCTTCATTGCTTTGAGAAGCAGCACACTTTTCACACGTCCTAGGTCGTTGCCTCCACAGTGAATCACTAGCACATTCGGAGCAGTCCTTCTTTTAAGGCACTGTTGGAAGAAGGGAAGGAGGTCTCCCCAACACATGCCTCCCCTGCCAAACCACTGGACCTGGGAAGCCACTCCAAGATTGGTGCCTATGGTCTCTCTTGCTCGCTTTTCGCCACGTCTAATGTAACTGTCACCAATAATCCAAACTCTGTGCACACCTGATAAAAGGATTACAATACAAATGATTAACTATGCAGCACACAATTGGGAAGTCACACAATTGCTCTAGAATTTGTTGTAAAATATAATTAGCTGCGTCACAATAAACTTTATACATTTAAGGCCTTTCTTTAACATGGAAAGGCACAACTCACAATCTTAAAATCTAGGGCTGGACCATGATTTAAACATCTACAATTTTCAAACGAACATACAATAACACTTAAACATTTGTGTATTTTGAAATGAGATTGCCACTACATGCATTATTGTAAATGTTAAAATCTATTTGAATAAAACATTTTAAAATAGTTCAATAGGTTGAGCAGAAACATACCTTTCTTTTGAGTAGTGGATTCTCTGATGAAGTGTTCTTGTTGAACAACATGAACTGTTGACTTGACTTTTCTAAAAAAAACAAAACAAAAAAAAAACAAGGAAAGTAAAAAAATAGTAATCGTAAACATGTTTAACAGTTGCAACATCTGTAGAATAACTGGTAAAACATTGTTTTTTATGTTTGTTAAATTGACCATTATGATTTTAAATATACGCAATATCATCATTGTTGGTACTACAAGTCTAAAATAAGGATTATTCTAAATTTCTAAATTACTCTTCTAGACATTTTAACTATCCGCAAAAAGGAGTATCAAAAATATAAATTATAAAGATACCAATTACTAATGAAACCAATTTGAAATTCTGAATTGTAACAGCGTAATTATTTATTTTCTTTATAAATAGATCAATCAAAATGCTGAACTTACCTCATGTTGTAGAATATGTTCTCCTCCTTCAAAAACGCAAGGTTCAAACAGAGACAAACACTTCCAAAAGACACGAAAGAGTGAATGTTCTGTGATTATATCCCACAACCCCAACCATCTCTGGACAGTGATTGGGTCTCCAGATAACTGTTGCTATAGAAATGCTAATTTCTCTGGGATTGGAAACAAACTGGCGCCTCCAAATATGTACAAGTGGGTGATTGTTGCTTAGCTTACCCTGGAAAATAATGCTGTTGCAAAAACACTTAATTATGACTTAGTACACTGCAAAAAAAAAAAAAGTTTAAGACTTACTTATAATACACATTTTTGAAAGTCACATGAAATAGACCATATTATTTATTTCAGATTAGTTTTAATAAAATATATTTAGTTAAAATGTCCCAAAGAAATAACAAACACCATATGACACCAAGTGTATCAGTGAATATTTACACACACATTCAATATATATATAGATTTATATAGATTTGTTTCTGGGGTAGAAAATAAAACAACAATATGGTAATCTCTACAAGATCTGTTTTAAAGTGAAAATAAATAAACTCATATGGGGTTATATCATGTATTGGTGTAAACAGTGAACTATATTAAGTATGCAGAACTCCAAATAAACAATACATGGACCAGTACTTTCTTAATATCATTAATCTTGCAGCACAACTTCAATTTAAATGCATCATCACTTTGGATTACATTTTCAGTAAGGTTCTATTCATTTAGATTATGTAATGCATACAGTTATCTGAACTAACCAATAACATCATACACACATTAATGCACAGTGTATTATTTTAGATAACTTATTCATATGAGCTCATAAAATTACAACCGTTTATTTATAGTTTATGGTAAATTAACAAATGAAACCTCTTTGTAAAATGGATAGCACTATTTCTAAATTTCCATTAATTAACCTTATGATCAAAGATAAAACACAGTAAATAATATATATGCCTAGTTTAATATAGTTCTTCTTAGTTAATTACTAATTTGTTGGTTAGTTTCATAGTAAATTAAGTTTATCCAGCTGTTTATCATAACAGAATAAACACTGAAAAGGGTGATCATGAACCAGACGTGAATCCATGAATAGCTGCAATTCACAAGTGTGAATTGAGTGGTTTTAGTTACAAAAAACAGCAATATCATTTCATTTACATACTGCTTAAACCTTTTTCTTTTGGAATGTGTGGTTAACGATTTCCTATACATTTGCCTTTACATATGATAATCACAGGTGATTACAGCTGTGACCTGACAGACTGTTTTTATCTAGTGGAGACCGGGTGTTAATAGGAGACATTAAATGCTTCGATTCCCCAAGCAGATATACCAGAAGTAAAACAATCAGAGGCATAATTAACCCCTTGATTGTCAAGGATCACTGGTGGCCCCAGATTATTTTATTTATTACTCTTTAAAACATCACACTCCTACTTGATCTGCACAAACTGAGCTTCATTAGGAAGGTTTAAGACCCCAGCTTTGATATTTGACCACTGTTTATAATTAAACTGGTTTGAAGTTAGATAAGTTTCTTAATTTATTCCAGAAGTGCAAAATAATTAATCTGTAATGTTCGTTATCTTGAATAGAAATCATCACTCATACAGCAGCCATTCATCTCATCTCCAGTTTATTTGTGTTTATATAGGCCTACATACAATATCCACGATCTCCCAGGGCTATTAGGCCAATGATGCGCACATTTGGAGAAATAATTGATATGATATCGTCATACAGAATAATATTTCTATTTATTTCCCACTGAATTATGCAATCTGAAGAGCTCAAACAGCTAACAGAGCCAGCGATGACTCTGCTCTTCCAGATTTGCGTCAGCAAACGTGATGACATCAGTTCGATATGATTCGTTTGTAAAGCTGTCAATCATCTCATGGTGAACCAACGTGACCATAAGGCTGTCCTTCTGGATGACGCAGTGCTGTGTACACTGTGGACAAACAAAACTAAACACATCTCTTCATCTGATACAAGAAGCTAATAAATGCAGGATTCAAGTTATTCTGTTTTGTGTGTGTTTGATTTCCGTTCGATTTTGGTTATTGTATAGGAACAAAGAATGTTTACAGTATGCATGTGAGTAAAAATAGCCCATTGCTTCATAAAAAAATGCAAAATAGCCTATAACATATTTAAATAATCTTTTTTGACTTGAAACCATTTTAAATTGCGACCGAAATATGATACAAATACTCAATTGTGTTTTAAAGTGAGCTTTAAGTGAGAGTGTAATATTAATAAATGATATTGTGTCATGTAGCTTGAGGCTGCCTGTTGAGCTAATGCACCTTCTACATGAGCTTCCTATTTCATAAAATCATGTTATTTATTTTTTTTAATTCAAGAACAGTTTTTTTTTGTTGTTGTTGTTGTTGGTTTTCTAACAAGACTTAAGATAATAGATGTATTGCTCTTGCATAGTGGAATGACAGAGATTTAGATGACCAAGCAAAAAATACAGGGATACAGGCATTAATGACTGAATTAAAACAAAAGAATAAGAATAAAAGAAAAATGAAGATTAAAGGGTTAGTTCACCCAAAAATGAAAATTCTGTCAGTATTTACTCTCCCTCATGTTGTTCCAACCCCATTAGACTTTCGTTCAACTTCGGAACACAAATTAAGATATTTTTGATGAAATCTGAGAGATTTTTTTTACGTAGTGTAATAGCGTAGCGCGTCTGTGTTTCACGTCACCACGTATCACACATGACCACAGTCGCCCAATAGCCCGCTACGTTATATTACACTATGTAAAAAAAAACCTCGAGGTCCAGAGAGAAGGAAATGAAAAGAGGAATAAAGTCGTTATTTTTGTTTGTTTTTGCGCACAGAAAGTATTCTTGTCGCTTTACAAACTTAAGATTGAGCCACTGGAGTCACTTGTACTATATTAACAATGTCTATAATACATTTTCTGGGCCAGCAAGTTGAGGTGTCCATAAGCCTGCAGGAGGAGTGATCCAGCACTCAGATTTAATCAGAAATATCTTCATTTGTGTTCCGAAGATGAACGAAAGTCTAATGGGGTTGGAACAACATGAGGGTGAGTAATTACTGACAGAATTTTCATTTTTGGGTGAACTAACCCTTTAAGTCTCTTGAAAAGGTGCTAAATGTTCGTCGATTTACATGAATGGGCCATTTCTCCTCACCAGACCAACCAGACATGTTGAGTCAATGACTCTAAATGACAATGAGAGTCAATGACTCTACATGAGTGTTTACAGGGGAATAAGATATTTGGTCTTACAATAGGCTTCATAAAATGCATTTAGAGATCATCCTCAGATTTGATATTCTGAAGCTCAGAATATTTTATACATTTAATAAATATATTCTTAATATTTGATGTTTTTATGTTTGAGCTTATATATCTCAATATTCATAACAGTCTGATAAATTTTTAGTCTTGAACTGTAAACACTCAAGTGATGGCTTTCTAAATATATGTTGGTTATGTGCCTATTCAGAATGATTTCTGAGCAGAAACTTTGATATTTTTGGTATGTCATAAATGCATCACTCACCAAAATTGGGGGTGACTATATAATTGTTTTAAATAAGCTATTCATCTAAGCTGTCTATACAAAACATTGTAAATAACCAGTTCAGTTGTAACAAGTAGGCTTTATCATCTGTATAATTTATTTAATGAATCTGTTTGAGATCAAATTAATGCTAGATGTTTTGATATAAATTAAATATCAAACATATAATGTTAGTACATGGCATGACTGTGTTTAATTTCACTCAGTTATTTTGATTTATTTCCAGATTCAATCATAGGCTTGTTCTTACATAGTAGAGCTTGCGCAGTTTTCAAAAATGGTGCTTTAAATCTCTTGACAAACTAAAAGACTTAAATTACATTTGTATGTATTCTAAATAAAAGACACAGGTTGTACTGAATGTCAGCTTGCTTATTTTTGTAAAGATAATGATTTATTGAGTCCACATGCCATGTAAACTTGAAACTATGCTTCAAATCACAGATCGAGAGCTGTCGTTCAAACCACAACTCTGCGATGCTGTTTACAAATGTTGGTTGGAACTAATACTTCAACGTTTGGTAAAAAATAAATAAAAAAATAAAGTAGATTCATTTTATCATTTCATTTTCATTTAAGTAGCTTTTATAAATGTGCAAAGAAAAAAAAAACATTACTGGTGTGAATCTTGAGACAAAACAATGGCATATTTTAAGATTCAAATTTGAGGTTGGTGTCTCTAAAACTATGCCCCCAGTTTCACAGACAACGCTTTCTCAGACGCATGTTTGAGCTGTTTTAACTGAAAACATATTTAAATTATGTATTATCAATTATTATCAATTGTATTACAGTTTTTATATTTGAGCTTGTATACCTTTAAAATATGTGTCTCATTTATTCCCCACCTGGTAAAATGGGGGCTGTCTTAGAACATTTTAAAGAATTATAATGTATAAAGTGGTATAAATAATTGTGGTGTGACTTGACTGTATATAAATTACAGAGCTGATTGAAACATATCCCAATTGCTCTGATCAGATGGTTCCTCACTGCTGTTTTCCAGTCCTTGGGTGGACTGCTACCCTACCCCCCAAATACCCCCGCAGGCAATTTGCATTTCTATGGAGAAGAGCTTCAAAGGACAGCATGTCATAGACACATAGGCCAGACTGTGAAAGTTTTACCTTAGGCCCCGTCCACACTACTGCATTTTCGTTTAAAAACGAAGACTTTTTGCTACGTTTGCACCTCCCGTCCACACTAAAACGGCAAAAACGGAGACCCAAAACGGAGAAGTTTAGAAACGCTGCCGACCCGTTTTTCGTTTTGAATCTCCGGAGGGCGTTTTAGAGTGGACGGGTCAAAACGGAGGACTTTAGAAACGATGACGCAGAGGCTCACGCTCGGCTCTATGATTGGGTGTCACCAGTCATGGAGTATACACAGGTAATATTCAGTACCAGTAAACTTCACCCGCTGGAACAGTTTCTTACAGTAAGAAACTGGCGCGTCTCAGGCGCGGTAAACGCGTGCATGCTAGAAATATAACCGACACCTATTTTTCTTGCGACACGCAAGCGTGTTGGAAGCGTTTTCTGGCAAAATGGAATAGGAAAAGATGTTTATATGTCATTTTGACACAAATACATATTAATAAATGATATTTTGATGTTTGAAAACATTTTTTACAGTCTATGCTTGAAAGTCTCTAGGTTTACACCGGCACGCACATGCCCAGTGTTGGTGAATGGTCACGTGATCCGCGTTTGCAGTCGTTTTAATGTGGACTGAGATCAATTCTAATACGCAGCTAATACGCAGTGTTGTTTTTTTTTTGTGATTCAACACAAGGTACTCTTAAGTAAGTGGTATGAGCTTTCTTTTCAGATGTGCTATACAAGTTAAGTTAAACCAACATAAATATGAATGCCCATGGTAAATGCTACGTCCTATATAACCATTTGATTTACATTAAATGAGAATATTTTTATATTTATTTACATTGTGTGAAATTACTTTTTTTCTTTATTAACTTTATCATTTCTATCTGCCACTGGTATAGGTTTGTGCTCTGTGCTCTATACGTACAGAAAAAAAGTGAGTAATTATAATGTATGTAATAGTAATTGAGGAAAAGGAATTTTTCCTGATCCAACTGATGTTTACAATTTGAACTGAATTTAAAAACAATGGACTATACACTTATTTTGAACTGGCTGTTTGATTTCATTCACAGATAAATTTGCATAACAGAACCAATAGTAATGATGGGTAATTGTGGCTAATCTGTGGGCGTCGGCCCAATCACTGCTCAGATAGCAGCATGTGTATCATCTATTCTATGTTCCTAACTCACACTTCAGTTTTGCCATTTGGAAGACAGCTCCTATACGCGATTGTTTCCTACATTGGAGAGTTATCTTTCTGTTATAGTTTAAAGACTGTATCTACCTCCAAGAACCTCATAAAAAGCGCACTGAGACATTTCTCATCTCAGTTTTTTCTTTCCAAATTAAGAGGTAAGTTGAACATTATATATTTTATGATAATTTGTAAATGCTAATTTTATAAAATATTGATATCCTCTTACAATGTAAATATGCATGTATATTACCGGTAATATTATTGATAATCAGATTGTTGGTAATTTTTTTTTTTTTATTTTATTTTTTTACTACATTTTAAATTGTTACCCACGGTGTCATCTTTTCAATCATTTATTTTCTATGAAATTCTAAAGAGGTATTATTTATTTATTTATTTATTTTGCATATGAAGTAATCCTACATAAAATAATTTTAAATATTTCACAGGAAAATGAGACCCAGAAGAGTTTTTCCTGAAAAAGAAGCTTTGTACTTCATTGCTTCTGGCAAAGATAAAGACACATTTGAGAAACAATTCATGAGTGAAGAGAAAGGTAAGTTACTACATACAATTCTCCCATCAATACTGTATGACTTTGCAAAACTTAAATAAAAGCTAAGTGTGGTCACTAATTAAAGGAATAGTTCACTTAAAAATGAAAATTCTGTCATCATATACTCACTCTCATGTTGTTTCAAACCTGTATGAATTTCTTTCTTCTGCTGAACAGAAAGGAAGATATTTAGAAGAATGTCAGTAACCAGACAGTTTCTGGTCTCATTGACTTCCATAGTATAATTTTTTTCCTACTATGGAAGTCAATGGGATCAGAAACTGTCTGGTTACTGACATTCTTCTAAATATCTTCCTTTCTGTTCAGCAGAAGAAAGAAATTCATACAGGTTTGAAACAACATGAGAGTGAGTATATATGACAGAATTTTCATTTTTAAGTGAACTATTCCTTTAATGTCAAAGGGTTGGGTTTAAAATATGAACCTAGAGAAAGCAGGCTGTTAAAACAAAACACGCAAGAGGGGAAAAAACATGATTGCTTTGACCAGTTAACCCCTTGCTCATCACCCCCAATTTTGGCAAGTGCTGCATACATGAAATGCCCAAAATAAAAAGGTTACTGCTCATAAGTAATTCTGAATAGAAACATAACACACATACATTTAGAAAGCCAACCCTTGAGAGTTTATAGTTCAAGACTCAAAATTAACCAGACTGTTATTAATATTGAGATATATAAGCTCAAACATATTTTGAACTAAAATAATCTGGGATCACCAGTGATCCCTGTCAGGTAAGGGGTTAAAGGTGGATTTACATCTGTTTTCCTGCCAGTATTTATGTTATAAGCTGCTGATGTCTCTAAATTAAACACTATTATGTAAATGTGTGAGTGCTCTTGATATTATTTGTAAGTAACTGCCAGTTAGAATGTGAGGGGCCTGTGTAATAATGGAAATGATGAATATTTAGTGTCTGATTTTTTCAGACAGAAAATCTGATTTTTTTTTTTTTATTATTATTATTTTTTTTACACTTTTATAAAGATGTAGATACAGTTGTTTTCGAAGTAACAATACCATTGAAAATAATTTAGACAACCTGAATAACTTCATGAATCTTTTATCATACTATTAATTTACTTGTATTTATACTATTTATTAGGTTTTGGAGTAATTGCCACAAAACACATTGAGCCAGGTGAATTCCTGTTGGAGTATGTTGGAAGACACATCACTGGATCTGAAGGAGAGAACCTGTTCAAAGACTACTCAGCTGAAAATGCAGCATTTTTGTATTTCTACTCCTTTCAGGAACAATCTTACTGGTAAGATTAAATTAATGAATGTTCCAATGAAATATAATACCATTATGACAATTCAAAAGTGTTTTTAAAATATTTCACCACACAGTGTTGATGGCAGTCAAGATACAGAAAGACTAGGACGATTCATAAATGATGACCACATCAAGCCAAACAGCAAAATTAAAATAGTAAGTCTGTCTTTAATGTATTCTTATTCTTTGTTTCAATTACACCTTTTATACAGCCTCATCTTGTAGCATTATTTGACATTATTAAAAACTAGGCGACTTTTCAAATGATGTTTTTGTTGTTTTCATTTGTGTGTTTGTGTGCTTTTGTAACCAATAGATAATGGATGAAAAGAAAAGACCACATCTGTGTGCATTTGCGTTAACAAAAATCAATGCAGGAGAAGAAATTTTATACGACTACGGAGATCCTAACTGCCCATGGAGACAGGTATTTAAACTTCTATTTCTATTTGTTGGTGTCTTATTTTCATTATTTTATCAAGTGGTGAGGAAAACTTGCTAACACTTTACAATAAGGTTAATTGGTTAACATTAGTACTAAATGACCAATACATTTGTTACAGTATTGGTTAATCTTTGTTAATATTAGTTAAAATCCAGCTGTTTCAATGTTTGTGCATGTTACTTCACAGTGTGTTATTAATTTTAACAAATACAACTTATGATTTTAATGATGTATCAGTACATTTTTAAATTAACAATAACCAAAGTTTAATAAATGCTGTTTAAGTGTACAATTTTTACTTTAAAAAAGCAAATTATTGAGGTAACACTTATATAGTTTTTATATGGTAACACAATAAGGTTTCATTTGTTAACATTAGTTAATGTATTAATTTGCATGAACTAAAAGCCATACATTTGGTAAAATATTTATTCATCTTTGTTAGTGTTAGTTAATGATACTCCGGCTGTTCATTGATTGTTCATGTACATTTACAACGTATTACCTAATTGATTTTAATAATGCATTACTAAATGTTGAAAATAACATTAACAAAGTTTAATAAATGCTGTATAAGCGCAGTTCATTATTGGTTTGTTAACTAATGCTAGCTAATGAAACCTTATTGTAAAGTGTTACAAGATTCTCTTATCCTCAACAATACTGCTGTACAATTTTTACCTTTAAAAAAGCTAATTATTTAGGTAACACTTACACAATGAGGTTTCATTTGTTAACATTAGTTAATGTCTTAATTCACATGATCTAAAAGCAACACATTTGGTACAATACTTATTCATCTTTGTTAATGTAAGTTAATTAAACTCCAGCTGTTCATTGCTTGTTCATGTACATTTACAACGCAATAACTAATGTTAATAAATACAACTTTTGATTTTAATAATGCATTACTAAATGTTGAAATTAACATTACATACTATTAAGAAATATTGTAAAAGTGGTGCTCATTATATGTTCATGTTAACTACATTAATGATTGCTTTTAATGTAATTTGTTTCAGAAAACCAGTATTTCCACATTCAGAGAGATCAAGGAAAATATGGTAAATATATATAGAGAGGTCTGTTCCTTCAGCTGAGTTTACTAATAACTATATACACTGTAAAACATTTCTTACATTTCAATATGCTTTTGCTTTTTTGCATTTTACAGGAATCACGATGGAAGAATTCATTTGAAAACTTTGATTTAAAGCCTGGTTTGATGAAAATGGATGACCTTGTTATCAACACAGAAATGAAGATTGCAAATGGATGCAATGCTGCTGAGATTTTCCCAGGAGTCTTCAACAACTGCAAAGTTGCAGTGAAACGAGTTGCCAAACATGTTTCCAAAACTGAATTGGAAATGGCTCATTTCCTGAGTTCAAAAAATTTACAAGCAGAGCACCTTCTGCAACACATTTCAGTGTTGGAAGACACTTACTTTGCCTATTTTGTGTCACCTCTTTGTGAATATAGTCTGATGGAGCTGATTGAAAACAAGGATTTTCCTGAAAGAAAAAGCCTGATAGAGAATCGAAGACTAGAGATCTGCCAGGAGTTACTGCAAGGACTTCAGGAACTGCATTCATATGGAATTTTGCACAGAGACCTGAAGCCTGAAAATATTTTGTTTGGTAAGAGCAGTCTGTGGATTAGCCATAGCTATAATTATCCTGTAATATCAGCAGAAATTTTCATTTAAAATGCATGAGCATATGATAATGTGGATATCATTTTAAGTGTTACATTTTTTGTGAGCATTTTTACTTTTCTACAGATATAAGCAATAAACTGTACATCGCAGACTTTGGAGCAAGCAGAAAACTTGATCTGGCACAAACCACACTGCTCTCTCAAATGGCTGGATCTTTTTCTTGGTCGAGTTATGAAGATGTTGGAGGCATGCAATACAAGTACAAGAAAGAATCAGATATCCAGGTAAGGGTTGAAAATATCATGTTAAAACTTGTTAATTTGTGGGAGGACGCCGGCACACAGAAGTGTTTTTTAATTACACTATATCAAAGTTACTTTAAGATTTAATGTAAAAATAATAATAAAAGGCAAATTATACATTATTTAAAAGGTTTAAGACTCAATCCTAAAAATGTTTTACCTCTGTTTTATTATAAATATCTCATGGTGACTGTAATTTAATTTCTTAATTTGTGTCAAAGGAAAAAATCTGCTATATGGTCATCATGAAAGCATTTGACTACACAATGTTTGGTCTCAATTTATTTTGATGGTCTCTTTAACACATTCTGTTGATTATAAGTAATGTTACAACTACATGTGAACTAATTCTCATTAGAGTACTACAGGAGTATAAGTAGACTAGAGACTAAAATGTAGGTTAGAGTAAAAATAAGTTGACATGTATTATATATTTAGTCAGTATAATGTCTATTGGGGTTTATCACAGTCAAATTTTAGCAGATATTAAGCAGATATAGTCTACTAATACTGTAATTACAGTTGGTTGACATGTAGCTGCACATTTATTTATAGTTAGTAGAATGTTCAAAAGGGACCATCAAAATAAAGTGTTCCCTTTCATAGTCACTACGAGTTACGACGTGACGACGAATAACGTCTCCGTTCCCTACTCAGGGAACCAGGGAACTTACTTAACTGAGACTTTTCCAGCATTCCTCTGGGTTTTTAGTTCAAAAGTGAACACATTTGGAAAAATATTGATGGATTCTCATTATTAATTCACATTTCAGAGTGGAGTTTTATTTATTTATTTATTTATATTTTTATCCTAAATTAATCAATGTAACCAATAAAGAGCAGCGGGTTTCAAACCCTTGGTCGCGTCCAATATTTAAAAAATGGGTTGTCTTGATGATTTAATGAAAATGGACTTACATAAAAATGAAATAAAATTAAATTAAAATAATAATATAAAATAATATTATATAGGCCTAAGGAAATATGCTAAATATATTTTGATTTAAAAAAAAATATTCAATAAATCAATAAAATAAAATACTGCAAAAATATGCAGCTGAGTTAGTTTCATTTTACTCCACAAATAAGGTGATAGAAAGTAAACAAAAAATAAATAAATGGTCATTTCAAAAGTTTGAAAACCACTGGTATAGAGCATTAAAAACTGGTATAGAGCATCCATTCATTAACAAAATAATTATGACCTTGTGCAGAAAGTCAAGAACGTTTACTAAAACAAATACAATTATGATGTTCCATGATTTTCCAATCACAGTGCTGGTTATAACTTAAGTATTGTATTGTACACAGTTACTCATTCCAAATTACATGACACAAATTGCAGTCAGTGATGAAATCTAGATTAATCTAGATTACAATCTAAATACAATTTATTAAATTTATTACAATAATTTACAATATTATTTACAAATAATTTACAATCCTGTAATCTAAATAATTTTAGGTAATGTAATTGGACTACTTTGTGAGTACTTTTGACCCTAACGATTCAATAGGATAATTGTGTACCATATTGATAAAAATACCATGAGAAAGAAAATATATATTTTTTTTTGCTATCAATTTTGTGAAGTGCATTAACTATTATAGCCATTAACTATTATAGCTTTTAGCCTTTATTACAGTATGTAAACTATCCTATCCTCTAAGCCTCATCAGATCACAAAGAGAATGTATTTTAAATACTTGAAAGGCCTTATAAGTTTTGATAACATGGTTTTGATCTAATAAATTGTCTTGGTTTGATGCTGAGAATTTTAACATTGAGCACATTTTTTTGTAAATTTGAACGACAAAAATCGGTGTTGCCTACACCGTTATCCTCTTTTTACAATTTGCACCCTGTTGACTTCAATGGGGCAAGTACTAAACCTGCTTTTAGCCTCTTAACATCCTTCATGTGTCATTACAAGTGCACCAGCCATGTGAGTGATTCCTTCAGAGTGAACACGGGTGAATCTGACTGCAGTAGATGTGAAAGGGTTTGTGCTGGAGCAATCTGTAAATTAATCTGGCCGTTAGAGTTATCATCTGCAGATTTTAAGTTAAACATGGTCAGGTCTGTGGCTTCATTGGGTTTCTGTACTTTAACAAGAACCAATTTCTGTTTTGTCATAAAATATCAATGAGAAAAATATTTTCTAAAAACTTTACAATACACTTAAGCCTATATATTATGTTTCTTAATGATTGTAATTATGATTTTATGACAACAAATTGCGAAGTGTCTTCTTTAACCCTTTCACGTATAGTGGTCACTACAGTGGACAGCTATTAATAAAGCATTTTCTTGAATTTGCATGGGTTTTTATGGCAAAGTTGCACATCAGCCTCATTGGACCCTGGTGCATCATCCTATAAATTGCAACCAAGGGCAAGCCGTTGTGTTTCGATTTTTCTCCCCTCCAAACCAAGATGGCCAAGGGTCAGTCAGACATGCCAAGTTGCTCCGGAATATCCACCCATTCCTTCTATCCTAGGAGACTCAAGCAATATCTAATGAGTCATATCACAGTAAAATTTTCCAAGTTTTGATTTTAGATTGAGAGAAAACTCTGATTAATCACATGTCCACTGTAGTGGACGTCATGCATCAACTGCTATATTTCAGCTACAATTCATAATTATAATGGGAATGTTAAAACTTAAAAACTTGATCTGCAGTGAATTTTTTACTGTAAATAAATGTATTTGTATTATTAGAATGTAATTTTCATTGACATCGAAAAAAGTAATCTGAATTTGTAATGCATGTTACTTGTAATGCGTTTCTTTACTCATAACATCAAAAAGTAATCTGAATACGTAATTCATGTTACTTGTAATGCGTTTATATATTCGTTACATCAAAAAGTAATCTGATTAGGCAATGCACATTACTTGTAGTTAATTACTTGTTAGATCAAAAAGTAATCTGATTAGGTAATGCATGTTACTTGTAACACATTACTTTACTTGTAACATCAAAAAGTAATCTGAATGTGTTATGCATGTTACTTGTAATGCATTACATCCAACACTGATCATTTCAGATGAGATTGAAAAAATGTAATGCTAGGTTTTCTCAGAGGAGGGCTATGATAGAAATGTGCATGTCCATCTTGAACATAATCAGAATTATCAGCTAATAAGGGTAAATCTCCATACTCTGGTGCACTGGAGGGAACATCTGAGTGGGTTCCACAGTTGTGCCTTGACAGTCTGTAGAAAATTCTGATGGAATCACGTCCTCATGTTCTGATATCAAAGATACGCGAAGTGCAACTTGTATGAAGTTGTACGAAGCCTTTCCAATATTTTTAATTTATATTTGTTGTATATATTTTATATTTTCAGTTTCACATGATTTGATATAATTGTTTTGATTAGTTTGTTAAATTCACATACTTTATCTGTTTGATTATTGTCTTATATTTAATACAGTATATCTTCGTTTTTAACCATAACCGCATGCTGTCCACTCAAGTGGACACCTGAAGATCTCTTTGAAAAATTTGTAAAAAATCTTGTTTTTCATGCCCTAAGAGGAATAAAAACACATAGGGAAAAAAAATACTGACTAAGGTTATCATAATTCATGCATGAAAGGGTTAAAATTAGACTACAACTATGCTTCTATTCCAAAAATGTCATGAACAATGAACTTCATGAACATCCCCTATTTAATTTGGGGATGACAATTCTTAGGTTTGGGTTCAAATGGATTAACAGGTTACATGTATGCAGTTACAATACTATTTTAGTATGTGATCAATATGATTTGTAATCAGTTCTGTCAAAAATGCATACATTTGTTCTATGTTCAATTGTTCTGAATGCTAATATTCGAGCAGCTTTCATTTGAGCACAGCAGCATTTTGTCATCATTTTAATCATCTTCATTCATTCTGCAGTTTAGTTGTGACCATTTCTGAAATTTTTGTAAATATTATTTTATTTTGTAGGTAGCAGGATGCTTGGTTCATTATATCCTGACGGATGGGCAACACCCCTATCAGACAACTACACCCTACTCCAAGGATCCAGTTGGGCTATCTCAAAATGTCAGAATGGGTAACTTCACTCTTCAATGTGAAGAAAGATGGACAAGACAAAAATATATTATTAGCAGAATGCTGTCTAATTCAATCGAAGAACGTCCCACCATTGAGGAATGCCTTCAGTCTTTCACATGTACGTTCCAAGACTTACACTTTTCTCTTCACCTCATTAATAAAACTTTGTAGATTTTACAAGAATGTAGAAAAAAAATCCTTAAATTATTGGATATCCTTAACAATTGTTGTGCATTTACAGGTTTCATACACCAGTCGGATTACACTGGAATCACAAACAACTACAGCAATGTGAATGAAAATGAAGTAAGTACTTTTCATTTTCATAAAAAAAAAAAAAAAGTTTAAGACCAAAAAGACAACAGTGATTCTAAAACACAGTATGTGTTTTAGAATCAGCAGGCTCTAGATAGAAAACAAACATGGACATGGATTTCACACACTGTTATTGTTTTACAGGACAGAACCCATACAGCAGATTTCTGTCCCCAAACGTCAGATGAGATGGACATCCTAGAGAGTACCGACAGTGATAAGCCAGAAAGTGTTTGCAGTGATGAGATGGATTCATCTTCTCACACTGAGGAGGACTTATATGAGTCTGAAATGGTAATTAAGGGTTTTATACTTTATAATATATAACATTGTTATTATTTACAAATACATTTCAGTTGTGTGGTTCTTTATTTCAGAACAACACTGAACAACAGGTTTCCTTTTCCCTGGAAATCTCAGAAGAAGAAGAAGACGACACAAAAAAAGCTAAAGGACATGTTGCAGAACGCATCCAAGGAAAACCACTTATGAAGAGTTGGATAGAAATAGATGAAAGTGCCCACGGCTGTAGCTCTCAACAAAATCAAATAAAAGTGAAAATGTCCTCAAACAGTGTACATCAACGCATCTATGACAAGAAGAATTACTGTCTTTACTGTGAGAAGCCTTATCCAAAAATTGCAAGACATCTACAGCAGAAACATTCTGAAAAAGTTGAAGTTGCAAAGGCACTTGCACACAACAGAGGCTCAAACATGCGTACTCTTCTATTAACCAAAGTAAGGAACATGGGAAACTACCACCATAACAGTTCAGTCCTATCCTCTGGGAAAGGACAGATCATACCAAAAAGACAAGCAACTCGTGAGTCAACAGCAATAGACTATCTGCCTTGCAAGTTTTGCTTTGCTATGTATGTCAAAACAGATCTCTGGAGACATCACAAACGTTGCAAATTACAAGACAAAGAAAATATGCCAGTGAAACGAAAAGTTCAGGCAAGTTGTTCTCTGTTGTTGCCAATGGACTCTGACGTTTCTAGTGGACTTAAAAATATTATTGAAGATATGACATATGATACCGTTACTCAAGTGGTGAAATCTGACCCGTTGATTCTGTCACTGGGTGAGAGAATGTTCCTCAAAAACGGAGAAGTTTCACGGCACCGGGCAGACATTAGAAATAAGATGAGAGAACTTGCCAGACTTCTTATAGTGACAAGAACTATTGATAAAGACATTGTTGCTTTGAAGGACTTGATCAACCCAGGAAAGTTCAACACAGTACTTGAGGGAGTAAAAAAGATGACTGGATTTGATTCCTCAACCAACCGATTCTCAGTCCCTTCAACAGCACTGAAACTGCGTCATTCCCTTGTGAAAGTGTCATATATTTTGCAGGGAGAGGCTTTACGTCAAGAGGATGATGCATTGAAGGGAAGAGCAGAGCAATTCAGTAAATTAATTGAACTAGAATGGACAATTCATGTTTCATCTAATGCACTGAAAACTTTGTACCAGAAAAAGTGGAACAGTCCCCAAATGCTGCCTTTAGCAGAAGACATAAAGAAGCTCCATGATCATCTAAAGTGTCTTGAGGAGGTCAACAAAAAAGCACACATTGAACACACATCACAAAGGTCATGGAGTGATCTCTCTCAGGTGACTCTAGCACAGCTAATATTATTCAATCGGCGTCGAGAAGGTGAGGTTTCAAGGATGGAAGTCAAAACATACCTGCAGAGAAACAAACAGATGATTCAGGATGAAATTATGGAGAGCCTTTCACCTTTTGAGAAGAAACTCTGTAAGAATCTCACCAGAGTAGAGGTACGGGGGAAACGAGGCCGCAAAGTACCAGTACTATTTCCCACAAATATAACAGAATCTGTGGAACTTCTAATTAAAACTAGAGAAGATGTTGGGATTTCCCCTAGCAATCCCTACATATTTGCTCGTCCTTTTTATGGATCACAGGAGAGCATCCGTGGTTGTGACTGCTTAAAGCGATTTGCAGAAAGCTGTGGGGCTAAAAACCCAGAAAACATTACATCTACAAAGTTGAGAAAACATGTAGCCACAGTTTCTCAGCTACTTAACCTGCAAACGCATGAACTAGACCAACTAGCAACTTTCATGGGTCACAACATTGAAGTCCATAGGGAGTTTTACAGACTGCCTGAAGAAACCTTACAAGTTGCAAAAGTGAGCAGAATTCTGTTTGCCCTGCAAAGTGGAATAGGCAAATTTAAAGGAAAATCTCTGGAGGACATAACGCCAAACATCAACTGTAAGTAAATTACTTATGTGTATATGTCTTTTGTTTAAACAATTCATAGTGTCCACACTTTGTAAAAATCTACTTTTAGTTTTAAAGAATGTGAAAATGCTCATTTTGTTACAGTTGAAGGGGGCTCCAGCAACTCAGACACAGAGGATGCTGAATCTGAAAAAAGGATGACAGAGGATGATCATTCGGAAAAAAGGGCTGCCACCTCAATAACGACCGCAGCCTCAAGAGAGGCAGTTCCATTCTTTAGGATTTCACCACTGCCTTTAAATAAAAAGGGTTTGTTATTCCACTTTGCATAAAAAAATTGTATCTACATGAAACATCTTGACATGTATTTTAAGAATTGTCTGTGCTCTTCAGCTTGTAAAATCTACATTATTCAAATTTTGGTTATTCTTTAATTCAATTAATTTGATTTACTTACTTAATTTCTTAATTTATTTTAACAGGAAAGTCCAGAAAGACCTGGTCAGAGAAGGAGAGTAAAATTATTGAACATCATTTCAAGAATTTCCTAAAGGAAATGAAAGTCCCTGGAAAAGTGGATTGTGAAAGATTCTTAAATGAAAACAAGATTTTAATTGGTAATGAAAGAGAATGGAAAGCAGTAAAATACTTTGTGCACAACCGAATAATCACTATCAAGAGAAATTTGTGTCTACAGTATTGAACCTATAGCAATACTGGGACCTTGCATATGGAGTATTGATGTTTTATGTCACAATACTGGGAGCTTGCGTATGGAGTATCGATGTTTTATGTCACAATACTGGGAGCTTGCGTATGGAGTATCGGTGTTTTATGTCACATACTGGGAGCTTGCGTATGGAGTATCAATGTTTTATGTCACAATACTGGGAGCTTGCGTATGGAGTATCAATGTGTCATAACATTGGTAGTTCATGTAAATGGAGCGTCAGTGTGTCATAACATTGGTAGTTCATGTAAATGGAGCGTCAGTGTGTCATAACATTGGTAGTTCATGTAAATGGAGCGTCAGTGTGTCATAACATTGGTAGTTCATGTAAATGGAGCGTCAGTGTGTCATAACATTGAAATGATTGACTATGTCCAAACTATTTGAGTGATCGATCATTTTCTGTCTTTTTTTAAGTTGTTTTAAAAAATCACTATTTTACACGTGCTTTTCGTTAATATATTTCATGGTATTTGTAACTTTTAATATAATTTATTTGGTGTTACCCTTTTATTTATTTAATTATTTATTTTATATAAAGCAAAGCAACTTGTTTCAGAAGCAATATATCGTTGATGTTGTGGTATACATTTAGGCACTCATCACTGAGGGTGGAAAGTCTGCACTACCGCAGGGGGGGCTCTTTTAGTGAGCTTATGAGATTTTCTATGTGATAAACTGAATGGTTTATTATGTGAAAAACCATTTCCGTTGTCAGGAGTGCAGCAAGAGCAAGTAAGAAACCTTCAGTTTAGGAGTGTGTGGACCTTAAATAAACTTTAACTTGATTTCATTCAACATGCTGTAGGTATGCATTTTTTCACTATTTATTCTAATTGCAAGAACTGGTTTATGAGTGTTATTGTGAATAATATTACTACGTCATTACATATTCTGTAAGTCAAAACTCAAACTGAACCAACTGAACATTTGAAATGTGAAAATCAACATAAAACTTTGAGTTTTGACCTCCGGTAGAGGTGGGCATATATTAATTGTTTTAATCTAGATTAATATTGAAATTAATCTAGATTAATCTAGATTAAAATGGTTCATTTAAATTATGCCGAAGACATTCAGAATATGTGTGCTACACAAAACTGGACTATAAAAGTAAGTCTTTGAGAACGGGTTTCTCAAGCCATGTGGCGCATTATACCAGGGGGTCATCTTCTGTTTCCAAAATGCATCATAAACTGCTTGAGAAAGCTGTTCTACTCATAGACTGTAAAAGGTTACTACTGTACTGTTACCGTCCGTAGGCAACATTAGGTAGGCCTATGTTATTATCAACTACTATAGGCTATCAATTTGGGATGGGCGATATGGCCTAAAATCCATATTGTGATATACATTGCAGCCTCTTGTGATAACGATATATATTATTAAAAAAAAAACATTTCAGAAAAGGTTACACAGACCCTGCTAAACAACTGCTAAATGTTTTTTTTGTTTTTTTTAGGGTGCATGTTGTTTTGAGAGCATATATTGTGCAAAACTGTAAGTATACAACATAATTTTGCAGATAAATAAAATTTAAGTACACTAGCTGCAGAGACTTCAGTAGGTCTAATGTTTATTATGGCCTGGAGCTTATGAAACCCCAAATTTAAAATTAGAATATTGTCTAACTGATGTCTTTTCAGTTAAAAAGAAACACAACAATGCTTCTTAAAATCAGGCGCAGACAGAGATTATGTGCTACACCACTAAGATATATTGGGAATAATATGCGCGCGCTGGTATTCAGTGATATGTTTCATTTTGAATTTGAGGTGGTAGAACGGATTAGTCGTGTGTTAATTTACCGAACTGTTACCCCAGACACTCTGTCTATATAGTTTGCTGCTGCTCGTCGGGCGGCTTAAATCCGAACCAAGTCCAAATAATGGATGTTACACGATCTTTTTCACCAGCTTTCACTTTCAGCTGTGTTTACTTAAAGCCCATGTTGCAGGTTAACCACCACTGTCGATTAATGGGTACATAAATCACTCAAGATATGTATATCATTTTTCAAATGTCTCAAAAATAGCCTCAGCCTGTTTTAGAACTATACAGAATGAGTGGAGAGTTGGTGAAGTGTCCTGGCGAGTTGCTATCATTTAACAATGCAGCAATGAGCACTGGAGCTAGTCTACGAGCAGCAGTGCACAATAACGACACTTTTTTTTATCTTTTTTTTTTATGAATAGCACAATAGAGTGAAAAAGCAACGTTTTCTTTATATCTAGTGGCAGTGATCATGACGTTAGTTCAGATAAGTACCGCTAACCTTTGTTATAGTGTCGTAGTACTGGTAAACTTTGTCTTTGTCATCTAGAAATAGAAGGCATCATGCTAGCTATATGGGCGTTTCTAAGCGTTTGTCTCTTCCTCCGGTGCAAATGTTGTTGCAAACGTAACGTTAGCTATATATATATAAATATATATATATATATATATATATATATATATACAGTATATACAGTATATATATATATATATATATATATATATATATATATATATATATATATATATATATATATCTTTTTTTTTTTTACTTTGATAAATTATTTATTTTTTTCATTCTTTTTTCATCTTCATTCTTGCTAATAATTTTTATTTTTTATTGTATATGTTTATCTTTGCATATTGGTCTCTATGTGTGTATGCAATGGCAAGTTAATTGTTAGGGACTGCATATACATAAAAGATATATAATGTAACTTATAGTTATAGTTACAAAATAAAGACACTATTCACACACACACACAGATCCAATGCAGGCAGAAGTCCACTGTTGGTCAGTGTAGAGCGATAGTCCCCTATGTTAGTAATATAGACATGTATGTGTGTATGTGTGTATGCAATGGCAAGTTAATTGTAAGGGACTGCATATAGATAAAAGATATATAATATAACTTATAGTTATAGTTACAAAATAAAGACACTGTTCACACACACACACACAGATCCATTGCAGGCAGAAGTCCACTGTTGGTCAGTGTAGAGCGATAGTCCCCTATGTTAGTAATATAGACATGTATGTGTGTATGTGTGTATGCAATGGCAAGTTAATTGTTAGGGACTGCATATATAAAAAAGATATATAATATAACTTATAGTTATAGTTACAAAATAAAGACACTGTTCACACACACACACACAGATCCATTGCAGGCAGAAGTCCACTGTTGGTCAGTGTAGAGCGATAGTCCCCTATGTTAGTAATATAGACATGTATGTGTGTATGTGTGTATGCAATGGCAAGTTAATTGTTAGGGACTGCATATATATAAAAGATATATAATGTAACTTATAGTTATAGTTACAAAATAAAGACACTATTCACACACACACACATATCCATTGCAGGCAGAAGTCCACTGTTGGTCAGTGTAGAGCGATAGTCCCCTATGTTAGTAATATAGACATGTATGTGTGTATGTGTGTATGCAATGGCAAGTTAATTGTAAGGGACTGCATATATATAAAAGATATATAATGTAACTTATAGTTATAGTTACAAAATAAAGACACTATTCACACACACACACAGATCCATTGCAGGCAGAAGTCCACTGTTGGTCAGTGTAGAGCGATAGTCCCCTATGTTAGTAATATAGACATGTATGTGTGTATGTGTGTATGCAATGGCAAGTTAATTGTAAGGGACTGCATATAGATAAAAGATATATAATATAACTTATAGTTATAGTTACAAAATAAAGACACTGTTCACACACACACACACACAGATCCATTGCAGGCAGAAGTCCACTGTTGGTCAGTGTAGAGCGATAGTCCCCTATGTTAGTAATATAGACATGTATGTGTGTATGTGTGTATGCAATGGCAAGTTAATTGTAAGGGACTGCATATAGATAAAAGATATATAATATAACTTATAGT
>NC_137139.1:37010102-37025102 GCF_949319135.1 Squalius cephalus
AGGGGTCCATTAAACTTTTGTGCAAATGAGCAAAAACGCTGGCGCTGGCAACTTAAAAAACACTGGCGGGGAAAGAGATAAGATTAAGATCCACAGTACAGGTACGGACTATTGACCTGTGTGTGTGTGTGTCTCTGTTTCTGTGGAGTGTCTTCATGAGATGTTTAATTAAGAAGAAACTTATTGAATTTTTATATTTTTTTCATAAAACAAGACATATATCAGTATCAAGTGTCTTGATTTAAGAATGTTTTGATATTTGTACAGGTAGTAAGAAAATAATTGAACTGTGTGTGTGTTTCAGGGTGATGGTAACATTCGGTATTATGTGGTCAGTGCGGAGAGACCCTTCATTCACTTCCTGTCTGAGTATCGGTCTACGTCCCCTCAGAGAGGCTTGGGTACATACACACACACACACACACACACACACACACATATAGAGTGATGTTGCTTGGGCACACACACACACACACACACATATATATAGAGTGATGTTGCTTGGGTACACACACACACACATATACAGTGATGTTGCTTGGGTACACACACACACACACATATAGAGTGATGTTGCTTGGGTACACACACACACACACACATATAGAGTGATGTTGCTTGGGTACACACACACACACACATATAGAGTGATGTTGCTTGGCTACACACACACACACATATAGAGTGATGTTGCTTGGGTACACACACACACACACACATATAGAGTGATGTTGCTTGGCTACACACACACACACACACACATATAGAGTGATGTTGCTTGGGTACACACACACACACACACACACACACACACACACACATATAGAGTGATGTTGCTTGGGTACACACACACACACACACACACACACATATAGAGTGATGTTGCTTGGCTACACACACACACATATAGAGTGATGTTGCTTGGGTACACACACACACACACACACACACACACACACATATAGAGTGATGTTGCTTGGGTACACACACACACACACACACACACACACACATATAGAGTGATGTTGCTTGGGTACACACACACACACACACACACACACACACACACACATATAGAGTGATGTTGCTTGGCTACACACACACACATATAGAGTGATGTTGCTTGGGTACACACACACACACACACACACACATATAGAGTGATGTTGCTTGGGTACACACACACACACACACACATATATATAGAGTGATGTTGCTTGGGTACACACACACACATATACAGTGATGTTGCTTGGCTACACACACACACATATAGAGTGATGTTGCTTGGGTACACACACACACACACACACACACACACACATATAGAGTGATGTTGCTTGGGTACACACACACACACATATAGAGTGATGTTGCTTGGGTACACACACACACACACACACATATAGAGTGATGTTGCTTGGCTACACACACACACACACACACACACACACACATATAGAGTGATGTTGCTTGGGTACACACACACACACACACACACACACACATATAGAGTGATGTTGCTTGGGTACACACACACACACACACACATATAGAGTGATGTTGCTTGGGTACACACACACACACACACACACACACATATAGAGTGATGTTGCTTGGCTACACACACACACATATAGAGTGATGTTGCTTGGGTACACACACACACACACACACATATAGAGTGATGTTGCTTGGGTACACACACACACACACACACATATAGAGTGATGTTGCTTGGGTACACACACACACACACACACACACACACACACATATAGAGTGATGTTGCTTGGCTACACACACACACATATAGAGTGATGTTGCTTGGGTACACACACACACACACACACACACACACATATAGAGTGATGTTGCTTGGGTACACACACACACACACACACATATAGAGTGATGTTGCTTGGGTACACACACACACACACACACACACACATATAGAGTGATGTTGCTTGGCTACACACACACACATATAGAGTGATGTTGCTTGGGTACACACACACACACACACACATATAGAGTGATGTTGCTTGGGTACACACACACACACACACACATATAGAGTGATGTTGCTTGGGTACACACACACACACACACACACACACACACATATAGAGTGATGTTGCTTGGCTACACACACACACATATAGAGTGATGTTGCTTGGGTACACACACACACACACACACACACACATATAGAGTGATGTTGCTTGGGTACACACACACACACACACACATATAGAGTGATGTTGACATAAGCACTGCTGTGCTCCACTCTGGACAGTCATTGGTTGGCTCGTGTGTTTAGGTGTGATGCCCAAGCGTGGCCTGAACATCAGTGTGTGTGAGGTGTTCAGATTCTACAGGCTGCTCACCGTCAAAGATCTGCTGGAGCCGCTGAGCTTCTGTGTGCCGCGGACGGTAAGAGCACACCTGAGACGAGGGCCGCCGATGGGAGGAGCATATGGTGGGAGGACTCAGTGTGTGGGGAGGAGCCTGTGTGTGGGGAGGAGCATATGGTGGGAGGACTCAGTGTGTGGGGAGGAGCATATGGTGGGAGGAGCCTGTGTGTGGGGAGGAGCATATGGTGGGAGGATTCAGTGTGTGGGGAGGAGCCTGTGTGTGGGGAGGAGCATATGGTGGGAGGACACAGTGTGTGGGGAGGAGCATATGGTGGGAGGAGCCTGTGTGTGGGGAGGAGCATATGGTGGGAGGACTCAGTGTGTGGGGAGGAGCATATGGTGGGAGGAGCCTGTGTGTGGGGAGGAGCATATGGTGGGAGGATTCAGTGTGTGGGGAGGAGCCTGTGTGTGGGGAGGAGCATATGGTGGGAGGACTCAGTGTGTGGGGAGGAGCATATGGTGGGAGGAGCCTGTGTGTGGTGAGGAGCATATGGGTGGGAGGACTCAGTGTGTGGGGAGGACTCAGTACGTGGGAGGAGCATATGGGTGGGAGGACTCAGTGTGTGGGGAGGGGCATATGGTGGGAGGAGCCTGTGTGTGGGGAGGAGCATATGGTGGGAGGACTCAGTGTGTGGGGAGGAGCATATGGTGGGAGGAGCCTGTGTGTGGTGAGGAGCATATGGGTGGGAGGACTCAGTGTGTGGGGAGGACTCAGTACGTGGGAGGAGCATATGGGTGGGAGGACTCAGTGTGTGGGGAGGGGCATATGGGGGGAGGAGCCTGTGTGTGGTGAGGAGCATATGGGTGGGAGGACTCAGTGTGTGGGGAGGACTCAGTACGTGGGAGGAGCATATGGGTGGGAGGACTCAGTGTGTGGGGAGGGGCATATGGGGGGAGGAGCCTGTGTGTTGGGAGGACTCAGTATGTGGGAGGAGCATATGGTGGGAGGACTCAGTGTGTGGGGAGGAGCATATGGTGGGAGGAGCCTGTGTGTGGGGAGGAGCATATGGTGGGAGGAGCCTGTGTGTGGTGAGGAGCATATGGGTGGGAGGACTCACTGGGCCCTATTTTAACGATCTGAAACGCAAGTGTCAAAGCGCAAAGCGCAAGTAACTTTGTGGGCGGGTCTAGGCGCTGTTGCTATTTTCCCGGCGGGATAAACGACTCTTGCGCCAGGCGCAAATCTAAAATGGGTTGGTCTGAAGTAGCTTCATTATTCATAGGTGTGGTTTGGGCGTAACGTGAAATAAACCAATCAGAGCGTCATCTCACATTCCCTTTAAGAGCAGACGCGCTTGTTCTAAAGCGGATTCCTATTATAACGGCGGATTTGCCAGGCGCGCGCCAGGATCGGTTCACAGCCAAGGAGAGCAACGCTCCCGTCAGGGACGTTGGGGTTGGAGAAACCCACCCAAATTAACTTCGGTTAAAAAGGCGTATGATAATTTGGGTAAATGTGTAAGCTAGATGTATGCTTTTATAATAAATTGTCTATCTATCTATCTATCTATCTATCTATCTTTCGTAAAAATGTATGATTTGCAAAAATGAAAACTGCTGCTTCTGTGTAGATGAGATAATCAAAGTGTATGCGCGTTGTGCACACGCTACATTGATTATGGCCAAGCATGCGCCCTTAAAATAGCATATGAATAACATGCGCAACGCGCCACTGACTTTAAACTATTTTTTCCTGGTTAGTGGCGCAACTGTTTTCTAAACCTGCAAAATAGCATGAAGGAACGTTTGCGCCTGAACACGCCTCCTTTTTTGCGCTGAACCGCCCAGGGAGCGCAAGTTCATTCCCTAGTTTAGCGACGTGCTTCTGGGGAGGGAAAAACGCGCTTTGCGCGGGTGCAAAATAGGAATGATACATGCGTCGGTGTACAAAGTCAATTGCGCTGGGTGCAAGATAGGGCCCAGAGTGTGGGGAGGGGCATATGGGGGGAGGAGCCTGTGTGTTGGGAGGACTCAGTATGTGGGAGGAGCCTGTGTGTGGGGAGGAGCATTTGGGTGGGAGGACTCAGTATGTGGGGAGGAGCATATGGGGGGAGGACTCAGTACGTGGGAGGAGCCTGTGTGTGTGGGAGGAGCATATGGGGGAGGAGCCTGTGGGGGGGGAGGACTCAGTACGTGGGAGGAGCCTGTGTGTGTGGGAGGAGCATATGTGGGAGGTTTCCCAAGCTGTTAATGAGGTTGTGATGGAACGTGATGTTTGTGTTTCTGTCAGCGGTCTGATGGTTTTCAGGAGGATATTTATCCCGTGACAGCAGCCAATGAACCAGCCCTGACCGCAGACGAGTGGCTGATGGGACAGAATAAAGGCCAGTCAAACTGAACTCTTATTGAAATGATAGTGCAGTTCTGTCATCATTTACTCACCCTCCTTCACATAATCACATTTCAAAAAGTACAAAAATACATGGTATAAAAGACTAAATTAAATCTGTTCATCATAACGCGATCGTATCCCATCACGAGATTTGGACCAAACTGCTCGATTCATGTAGATCTTCATTTGTTTCCCGAAAATTGAACGAAAAGCCTTTTTAGTTTGGAGCAAGAGGAGGGCGAGTAAATGCTGCCTTCAAGTGCTTGTGGGAAAAACTGTATGGGAGTAGTCTAAACCAACAAATGAATGATATTGTGAACAATACACCCAAATAACTACATCTGAATTATAAATGATAAAAGTTATTCATTTCGATCACATATTTATACATAGTATTATAACTAAATGAGACTTTACACCATTCTTAACAGAGACAAGCTTTCCACTCACTGATCTCTATATTCAGATTATAGATATGTTGTATGATATTATCTACAATATAGATCAGTATTTCTGTCATTTTTCAAATTGATGACAACTTTAATTCCCCACTAATGAACCTGGCGAATATTGATTGCCTCTTTGACGAATTGCTTTTGTTTCTTGTTTTGGATAAAAGCATCTGCTACTGTAAATGCATAAATGTAAATGCTCGGTCATTCATGCAGGGCCGCTGCTGATGTCTCTGAGACCTGGAGCTAAAGCACTCGACTCGACTGAAGAGGAGACTCCAGCCAATCAGGACGCAGAACACCCCCCTGACATCATCGCACTCGACAGCAGCCTGACTGAAGCAGAGACTCCAGCCAATCAGGACGCAGAACACCCCCCTGACATCATCGCAGACCTACAGGACTGGACGGAGGACGACACCGAGAGCCATGACTGGATCTCCTCACGCACATGCTCCGATCTGAGCCGGACCGAGCCCTCAGAGGTCAGACGCAAACAGAGGTCAGGTCATGTTGTTTTCTCACAGGTCAGAGTTTGTTAACGCTGTGCGCTTGAATCTCGCAGGTGTCGTGTCACCAGATTCAGAATCTGCAGGAGCAACTCAAGCAGAGAGACGAGAAAATACGAGAACTGGAACTGGAGCTGAAGAACATGCGAAACCACATGAGAGCGTCCTTCTGACGGGAGCCAATCACAGCAGTTGGCCAATCACAGCAGCCAATCACAGCAAAGACTGTTATAACGATGTGGAAAACACTGAGTCGTGTGAACTGTGTGTGTAAATACAGTTTATGTCGATTCATACAGTTCTGCTAAATATTTGTGAGATATTTATTTTGGACTGAATTATTCCCGTTCACAATAAGGACGATTATGGAATCATATGGGTAGCAATATTCAATTTGAAATGTAAAATGCAAAATGACGATGCATTTCTGTATTTAAATTTACATTTGCCATTACATTTGTGCAACTTTTGGTGCAAAATTAAAATTAAAATTAAATTATGTTTAACATGTTCAAGCAAAAACTGTAGCAAAATGATCATTTAAATGTTATTTTTCTTAATTGCATTTACACTCACAGTTAAAACCCTTGCGATTGCATTTTCATTAAATGTACCGCAATGAATGTAGCTGTTACGAACTGCTCCGAGACGAGGGTTGAGATCCAAACGCAGCTTTATTGTATGGGGCAATCCAGAGGCGTAATCCAATGTACAGGCAAGGGTCATACACAGGCAGGCAGTCAAAACAAACAAACAAACAAACAAACAAAACAGGCAGGGACCAGAGGCAAGAGAGTAAACCAGGGACCAGAGGCAAGAGAGTAAACCAGGGACCAGAGGCAAGAGAGTAATCCAGGAAACAGGGCAAGATATCCAAAACCAAGAGACAAGAAAACCAGGAGAATGCTCAGTAATGCAGTGTAACACTTAAACAAGACTTTGCGGTGAGTGAATGAATGAACATGGTATAAATAGACTGAGACTAACAGGATGATGAGACACAGGTGAATGTAATCAGTGAATGAGGTACAGGTGAATGTGATCAGTGATAAGTGATGATGAGTCCGGGCAGTGAGTTATGGGAAATGTAGTTTGTGAGTGATAATAGTCTTATGTGGAGTGCCCTCTGGTGGCTCTCAAGGGCACTCCAGCTGGTGACCGTTACATAGCCCCCCCTTAAAGGAGCGGATTCCAGACGCTCCTAAAACTGTCCAGGAGGGAGGTGGAGCGGAGGCGTACCCGGGGGCGGGATGGAGGGCCAGGCCCGTGCAGCGGAAAAGGACCTGAAGACTCCGGCAGATCGGAAGGCCAGGGCGGAGCAGGCTGTGCAGGCGACCAGGGCGGAGCAGGCTGTGCAGGCAACCAGGGCGGAGCAGGCTGTGCAGGCGACCAGGGCGGAGCAGGCTGTGCAGGCGACCAGGGCGGAGCAGGCTCTGCAGGCGGCCAGGGCGGAGCAGGCTGTGCAGGCGGCCAAGGCTGATCAGGCTGTGCAGGCGACCAGGGCGGAGCAGGCTGTGCAGGCGGCCAGGGCTGATCAGGCTGTGCAGGCGACCAGGGCGGAGCAGGCTGTGCAGGCGACCAGGGCGGAGCAGGCTGTGCAGGCGGCCAGGGTGGAGCAGGCTGTGCAGGCAACCAGGGCGGAGCAGGCTGTGCAGGCGGCCAGGGCGGAGCAGGCTGTGCAGGCGGCCAGGGCGGAGCAGGCTGTGCAGGCGACCAGGGCGGA
Organism: Squalius cephalus; assembly: GCF_949319135.1. NCBI lineage: Eukaryota > Metazoa > Chordata > Actinopteri > Cypriniformes > Leuciscidae > Squalius > Squalius cephalus. Next base: position 37,017,539 of record NC_137139.1, read on the forward strand.
GCAGGCTGTGCAGGCGACCAGGGCGGAGCAGGCTGTGCAGGCGACCAGGGCGGAGCAGGCTGTGCAGGTGGCCAGAGTGGAGCAGGCTGTGCAGGCGACCAGGGCGGAGCAGGCTGTGCAGGCGGCCAGGGCGGAGCAGGCTGTGCAGGCGACCAGGGCGGAGCAGGCTGTGCAGGCGACCAGGGCGGAGCAGGCTGTGCAGGTGGCCAGAGTGGAGCAGGCTGTGCAGGCGGCCAGAGCGGAGCAGGCTGTGCAGGCGACCAGGGCGGAGCAGGCTGTGCAGGCGACCAGGGCGGAGCAGGCTGTGCAGGCGACCAGGGCGGAGCAGGCTGTGCAGGCGACCAGGGCGGAGCAGGCTGTGCAGGCGACCAGGGCGGAGCAGGCTGTGCAGGCGACCAGGGCGGAGCAGGCTGTGCAGGCGTCCAGAGCGGAGCAGGCTGTGCAGGCGACCAGGGAGGAGACGACCCTTCAGGCGGCCAGGGCGGAGACGACCATTCAGGCGGCCAGGGAGGAGACGACCCTAGTGAAGAGGGCTCTGTGCTGGACGGGACCAGCGGTGAAGGCTCTAGCTTGGTGGGCATGTCGCTTGCTGTCTCAGGCGCGGCGGGCATGACGCTCTCAGTCTCAGGGGCGGCGGGCATGACGCATACTGCCTTGGCTTCGGCAGATCTGGCGTGAAGTGCAGGCTCGGCTGGACTGGCGTGAAGTGCAGGCTCGGCTGGACTAGCGTGAAGTGCAGGCTCGGCTGACGTGACGTGAAGCTCTGGCTCGGCAGACGTGACGTGAAGCTCTGGCTCGGCAGACGTGACGTGAAGCTCTGGCTCGGCAGACGTGACGTGAAGCTCTGGCTTAGACTCGGCAGACGCCAAACTCACTGAAAAATGTGAGCCGCTCAGTTGCAGGGCCAAGTCAGTATAATGTTTCAGAGTCCAGCTAGGGTGATGCAGTGGCATAAAGGAACTGAGCGGCTCGGATAGCCCTCCACGAAAAAATATCATCAGGCATATCTCATCCATAGAAGTCAGGTGGGCAAGCTCCAAAAAGTCAACAATGTAATTCTCAACGGGTTGCTCTCCTTGACAGAGACGCATAATCTTGACTGCTGGATTCTTGATGACGATCGCTGCTGGGTCTTGGTGTGGCGAAGTCTTCTGTTACGAACTGCTCCGAGACGAGGGTTGAGATCCAAACGCAGCTTTATTGTATGGGGCAATCCAGAGGCGTAATCCAATGTACAGGCAAGGGTCATACACAGGCAGGCAGTCAAAACAAACAAACAAACAAACAAACAAACAAACAAAACAGGCAGGGACCAGAGCAGTGATGCGCGGGTTGATCCGAAATGAGCGGGTGCCTGCGGTCACCCGCGGTTACCCGCGGTTACGAGTCATCCAAAAATATTTTTAATGATCGGGTCGGGTCGTTTGAAATAAAGATGCCAATTAAACCTTTGTAATTGATATAGTTCTAGACACAATTTTCTATGAATACGTTTTAAATTTAATTTACACTTTATTGGCTGAATAACTGGCGCGAAGATGACGCACGAGCTCAGTCTGCAGGTAGAGATGGAGGCGGCAAGAGAAAAGGTGAAGACTGGGGAGTGGAAGCTCCGCAAATACACAAATAGAAAGAGCAAAGTGTGGGAGACATTTGCCGAAATAATGAAAGATGATGACCAAAGTGCTGGCTTTGTCATGTGTAGGCTACTTCTTGCGATGCTATTTACACATTTGATAACCACAAAACTGGCACGACCAACCAGGCACGGCGCCAGGATTCCAGTTTTGGATAAGCCAGACCAATTGTGGGTGGGCCTTAAATTAACTTAAGGTGGGCCTTAAGTTAAATAAAAATAAAATAAAAAAACGTTATCCAATCACTGCTTAGATAAAAAAATATTGACTAATATAGCCTACTGTTATATTATCTGTGCGTATACATAATATAGATTTTAATAGCTTGATGCTCTTTAAATATTGTGTTGCATTGTAAAAGTAAATCCGCGATCGCTCTCCATGGTTCTGACCAAAGAAGAGAGCTTTGGAATCTCCATTATGCGTATACCTGGGCTGCATTTTCCGATAACATTATCTCTTAGCGCGCTGCGATAACTTAACTAAAGGTATACTACCACTAAAGGTATATCATTGCTAGGCGTCTTCAGGGCTATCATCCACTCGTGAGGCAGAGGCGCTGAGAGGCAGAGGCGCTGGCGCCCTCCTAGCAACGGCGCTGTTTTTGGTAAAACATGATTTTGACGACTTCATTAAGTTTTGTTTTATAGAAAACTCTTTTTAAAAGATTTTCGTTTTGTATAAATTGTATCTTAATTTTGATCAATGTTTTATCAATCAATTGCCCGTATTTATTAAATAAGAAGCAAATATATAGCAGACAAAATAAGGCGCCGGTACGCGATCACTGCATGTGAACTGGAGGGCGCCGAAACTCAACTTGTGCCTCACAGATTTGATAAATATAGGCTATATATTACAGAAAGCTTGAAATGTCTACTTTTAAACGAAAATATTCAAACCAAAATAAATAGGCTATACTCTCTGATTATGTAGGCTAATCCATATGAAATGTATACATTTCTCTCTGGCGTTCATGGCGAGTCCGCAATCTCCGCATTGTCAACTTCATCTTTGCAGCGACACAGAAAACACCAGTTTATTACTAAACAATTAAATGTCTCCTTGCTAATTTAGACACATTCATAATCATTACTTTAACCGGTTCTTTGTGGCAAGCTTTAAGCGTGCGGTCATTACGCTTATTCCTGTAGGCTAGCCTATTTAAGTAATTAATTTAATATAAAGGGGCGAATTGTCCACGAATGGCTTAAATGAACAACTAGTCAACAAGAAAAAAAAAAAGTCGGAGGCAGCCCTTATTCCACATATTTTCGAACCAGCAGGCCATCTGGGTTGGGCGAGCGACCATGAGCGGAGCGGAATATTCAGAAATGCGCTCTCCGCTCACGAGCTCTGATCGGAACAAACCCGAACCTCACTGTCTGCTGAACTTGCGCAGAAACATCAAAATAGACATAGCCAGCTTTTTAAAATTGTTTTTAAAACTAAACATTTAGACTATTTTAGTACAAATTATGAGCTTATATTGACGATTTTTTTATAATTCTTGACAAAATTAGAATATTAAGTTATATTAAGACGCTATATGAGCATTATAGCTACTTTAAAAAAAATGCGGGTCAGGAAGCGGGTCGGGTACAATATTTTCTTTTTCGTTTTTTGCGGTCCGAGTTGCGGGCGGGTTAGTTGAAAACGTCGGTCGGGTGCGGTTTGTTTATACATTGACCCGCGCATCACTGGACCAGAGGCAAGAGAGTAAACCAGGGACCAGAGGCAAGAGAGTAAACCAGGGACCAGAGGCAAGAGAGTAATCCAGGAAACAGGGCAAGATATCCAAAACCAAGAGACAAGAAAACCAGGAGAATGCTCAGTAATGCAGTGTAACACTTAAACAAGACTTTGCGGTGAGTGAATGAATGAACATGGTATAAATAGACTGAGACTAACAGGATGATGAGACACAGGTGAATGCAATCAGTGAATGAGGTACAGGTGAATGTGATCAGTGATAAGTGATGATGAGTCCGGGCAGTGAGTTATGGGAAATGTAGTTTGTGAGTGATAATAGTCTTATGTGGAGTGTCCTCTGGTGGCTCTCAAGGGCACTCCAGCTGGTGACCGTTACAGTAGCAAAACTCAATGTGCAAATCAAAAATGCATTCCGAGCCGATCACGCCCCCACCATTCATTGCCAGTAAAGTCAGAATTGCAAGATAAACTCATAATTGCGAAAAATAAAGTCGGAATTGTGGGATATAAACTTGTAATTGCGAGTAATGAAGTAAGAATTGCAAGATAAACTCGTAATTGTGAAAAATAAAGTCGTAATTGTGGAATATAAACTTGTAATTGTGAGTTATAAAGTAAGAATTGCAAGATAAACTCGTAATTGCGAAAAATAAAATCGGAATTGTGGAATATAAACTTGTAATTGCAAGTAATAAAGTAAGAATTGCGAGATAAACTCGTAATTGTGAAAAATAAAGTCGGAATTGTGGGATATAAACTTGTAATTGCGAGTTATAAAGTAAGAATTGCAAGATAAACTCGTAATTGTGAAAAATAAAGTCGTAATTGTGGAATATAAACTTGTAATTGTGAGTTATAAAGAAAGAATTGCAAGATAAACTCGTAATTGCGAAAAATAAAATCGGAATTGTGGAATATAAACTTGTAATTGCAAGTAATAAAGTAAGAATTGCGAGATAAACTCGTAATTGCAAAAAATAAAGTCGGAATTGTGGAATATAAACTTGTAATTGCAAGTAATAAAGTAAGAATTGCAAGATAAACTCGTAATTGCGAAAAATAAAGTTGGAATTGTGGAATATAAACTTGTAATATCAAGTAATAAAGTAAGAATTGCGAGATAAACTCGTAATTGTGAAAAATAAAGTCGGAATTGTGGGATATAAACTTGTAATTGCGAGTTATAAAGTAAGAATTGCAAGATAAACTCGTAATTGTGAAAAATAAAGTCGTAATTGTGGAATATAAACTTGTAATTGCGAAAAAATAAAGTAAGAATTGCGAGATAAACTCGTAATTGCAAAAAATAAAGTCGGAATTGTGGAATATAAACTTGTAATTGCAAGTAATAAAGTAAGAATTGCAAGATAAACTCGTAATTGCGAAAAATAAAGTTGGAATTGTGGAATATAAACTTGTAATTGCAAGTAATAAAGTAAGAATTGCGAGATAAACTCGTAATTGCGAAAAATAAAGTTGGAATTGTGGAATATAAACTTGTAATATCAAGTAATAAAGTAAGAATTGCAAGATAAACTCGTAATTGCAAAAAATAAAGTTGGAATTGTGGAATATAAACTTGTAATATCAAGTAATAAAGTAAGAATTGCAAGATAAACTCGTAATTGCAAAAAATAAAGTTGGAATTGTGGAATATAAACTTGTAATATCAAGTAATAAAGTAAGAATTGCAAGATAAACTCGTAATTGCGAAAAATAAAGTTGGAATTGTGGAATATAAACTTGTAATATCAAGTAATAAAGTAAGAATTGCGAGATAAACTCGTAATTGTGAAAAATAAAGTCGGAATTGTGGGATATAAACTTGTAATTGCGAGTTATAAAGTAAGAATTGCAAGATAAACTCGTAATTGTGAAAAATAAAGTCGTAATTGTGGAATATAAACTTGTAATTGTGAGTTATAAAGTAAGAATTGCAAGATAAACTCGTAATTGCGAAAAATAAAATCGGAATTGTGGAATATAAACTTGTAATTGCAAGTAATAAAGTAAGAATTGCGAGATAAACTCGTAATTGCGAAAAATAAAGTCGTAATTGTGGAATATAAACTTGTAATTGCAAGTAATAAAGTAAGAATTGCGAGATAAACTCGTAATTGCAAAAAATAAAGTCGGAATTGTGGAATATAAACTTGTAATTGCAAGTAATAAAGTAAGAATTGCAAGATAAACTCGTAATTGCGAAAAATAAAGTTGGAATTGTGGAATATAAACTTGTAATTGCAAGTAATAAAGTAAGAATTGCGAGATAAACTCGTAATTGCGAAAAATAAAGTTGGAATTGTGGAATATAAACTTGTAATATCAAGTAATAAAGTAAGAATTGCAAGATAAACTCGTAATTGCAAAAAATAAAGCTGGAATTGTGGAATATAAACTTGTAATATCAAGTAATAAAGTAAGAATTGCGAGATAAACTCGTAATTGTGAAAAATAAAGTCGGAATTGTGGGATATAAACTTGTAATTGCGAGTTATAAAGTAAGAATTGCAAGATAAACTCGTAATTGCGAAAAATAAAGTTGGAATTGTGGAATATAAACTTGTAATTGCGAGTAATAAAGTCTGAACTGAATGTCAGTTACGTCTTTTATTTCTCTATACCGTGGCGTACGAATGTGCTGCATTGAGCCTCAGGGAGAATGTGAGCTTCATATATCACTACACTGTGGACAACAGACAGTGGACTTGTTCTGCACACCACATCTGGCTGATGCGAGTGTGTTTAGTGCAGTTATCCTTCTTGAGGTGAACAGGCCTTTAAACACACAAATAACCCACCAGCCTTTATATTTTTAAAAAAGTTTAATAAATGACTGTAAAACATTAAACATCCACTAACAAACACCCAGAACTCCTGATTGTATCATCATCATTACAGTACAGTGATTTCATTACTACATCTACGTCTGTGCGTGTGTGTGTGTTATTGCTCGCTCAGTGCGTCTGTGCTCACACACACAGCAGAGATGCACTTCATCACACCAGAGGAAATAAACATGATTCATGCACTATCGTCAGCACTGCACTAACAGAGTCATGTGACAGGAAGTCGCCGTGAGGAATGAGAGTCAGTATTTCTCACTGATTCAGACGCTATCAGACGATTGGCTCTCATGTTGATCATGTGATCAGATCTGAGAGCTGCTATATCAGGTTATGGCAAGGTTATGAACACAAACGTTTGGTAACTCTTTCTATGAAGCCCGTGCTTATAACGAATTTAATCTCCATTTATACTTATACGTGTTACCATTTCATAAACATCTTTATAAAGACTCATTAAGACCTATCCTGCATTATAAGAACAGTTATAGTTTATTTTTATAATTACTTATGAGTCATGCATTTGCTTTTTAAATGTGTATGCGTATGTGTGTGTGTGTCAGGATGATGAAGATCAGGGGCCGTATTCACAAAGAATTTTAAGGCTAAAAGTAGCTTCTAACTGGCGAATTTAGGAGCAACTCCTAAAAATAATGGTCATAACTAAATCATTAATAAATAAATCGTAAATAAAGTCACTCGTAACTTTAGGACTCCTCATTTTTTTGACTAAGAGTAATTCACAAAGCATTTTAGCCCTAAAAGTAGCACCTAAGCCTGGGACAGCTTAAAAGAAGTCGAGAGGACTCCTAACTCACTAAGACCTTCACAAACCGCTTTTTGTGGCATTTCACGTGTTTGTTTTGTGCGGTGTTTTGAAATGCGTATGCGGCGCTACAGGAGCTTCCAATCGCGAGGAACAATTCTGCATTGTAGGCATAACTAGGGATGCAATAACGCCACCAACAACAACCAAAACTAGGCTACTCATTGCATGTAAACTAATTGTAACGTTTCATTGTGAATCAAATTAAAATGTTCTTCTCTTTGCAAACGTAGGCAGAGGCATATAGTGACAGATTAATTCAATAATGTTGCAAAGATATTGCATCTATCCATATGTTTCATTAGGCTACTAGGCTATTTGTTTTGCCTTACTCTTTATTCATTTAGGCTATTTATTCAGTTATTCATCATCTTCCGTCCTTCGCACTACTTGTGTAGCGCAAGCATTCTCAGACCTGTCACCTGTCACTCATCATCGTAGGGGAGGAGTTTAGAATCATTCCCGCGTTACAATCATCAGCCAATCAAGGTGGTCACTTCAGTCAAGCTCGTGCATGAGTAATGACGTCATCCATAGCAACG
>NC_137139.1:37030102-37032602 GCF_949319135.1 Squalius cephalus
ATGATCCCTTCAAATTCTTTTCATAAGGGAGGAACTCTGAAAGTAACAAAGAAAGATCTGGAGGATCACTTGAAGACGATACACTCTGACCCAAGATGGCACAAACAAATGTCAGTTCCACCAGATATCCCACCAATCAATTCTCCCAATTCACCCTCCAACTCGGAGAGAGGTGCAAAGTGCAGTCCATCACGCAAGATGGGCATCAGCCCCAGGGCCACATGGAGTCCCACACAAGGTGCACAAGAACACACCGGATGTCCTGAGGTTTCTCTGGAGGCTCATGAGGATAGTGTGGAAGGAGAAGATTAAACCCAAAGTGTGGAGTAGGGCAGGAGGGGTTCTGATCCCGAAGGATAAGGACTCAGAGAAGATCAGCCAGTTTTGACCAATATCCCTGCTAAATGTTGATGGTAAAGTCTTTTTCACAATCATTACCAAGAGATGGTCTGAATACCTGCAAAGAAACAGCTTCATTGATACAGCAGTGCAGAAGCAGGTACATCAGGGTTTTCTGGGTGCTTAGAACATTCCAGTATGATATGGCACCAGATACAGAAGGCAAAGGTGGAGAAAAAGGACCTCCATGTTGTCCTCCTGGATCTTGCTAATGCCTTTGGGTCAGTCTCCCATAATCTCCTTTGGGCTGCTTTCAACTTCTTTTATATTCTGGACACCATTCGGTGAAATCATATTTCCAAGATCTGCAGTTTCTGAGGTTACCACCTCGTGGCAAGCTTTGTAATTTGGCATTATGGCAAGAGGCACTATCTCACCCCTGGCTTTTACGATGGCCATCATCCAAGCCTCAAGGTGAGTGAATGAGGCATTTATATAACCCTTTCATATGTACTACTGTACACCCAAAGCGCTTTACAATCATATCAGGGGATCTCCCCTCAACCACTACCAGTGTGCAGCATCCACTTAAAGGTGCTCTAGGTAACTTTTTAACCTTAACTGAACAGCTTCGGAGTCAGTGGAATGGTTATATTACTTATTTCGGGTTGAATGGTGGTGGTTTCGCACCCCCCTGGTGCCCGAGAGCGGAAAAAACTCACTTGCAACTTTGGGCCGGCGGGTCGGCGTCAGGAAGTATCGCGTGATATCAGGTCTTGCGATGTAACGAATTGCTTGACGGCACTGCACACGTACACGCCCCCATTCAAGCACCGGCTAGCTATAAGCAAAGGGCAACGATAGATTGAGTTATGGCTGAGGCTGAGCCTGTAAAAAAGAAGCAGAAAGCTAGGAAATCTTTGTCGGAGGACCAACGAAAGAGGAAACGGGAGACTGACCGAGCAAGAAGTCAGACTCGAGTAAATATCGGACCGGCTTTTTCAGAATGGCAAGAACTGAGAGAAACAGAAGCCTGCAAAACGGATGCTGACCTGGCTGCTGTTGCAAGTATCTTTGGAATAAACTGTGTTTAATATTTCAATTTCAAGTAATTGTGACCTCAGGATGTTTGCTATTGTCTGTAAAGGTTTTTATTATGATCGCTGTCTGTTACGGGCTTACTAGTACGCTAGATACTATAACTTTGATGTTAGCATTGTCATTAGCAAACACGTTTGATTTCTGTAACTTAGTTGTTTGGCCGTTCCTCTGTCGGTTTTATTTGTGTAACTTACACTTTTATTTTATGTCACTAAGTCAACCCGTCTGATAATAGGCAATAAACATGTTGCACATATCATGATCGAGCTAGAAAAAACGTTCTGATGTTTTCTTAGACAAGCAAAGGTAACCGTCATTCTACCAGATGAACTTATAGACCTTGCTAATATAACTTTAGACAAATATTAGCCTCCGATATATATTTTTTTAAGCTCATGCCCACTCTCCCAAAAACAAACAAACACGAAAGCAGTAGTTCGCCTTGTTCATATCGTTCGTTCCCGGTAAAAATACTAGTATGCATGACAACACAATAAAAAAATAAAAAATCGCCATCAGTTGGAAAGAAAATATTGCTTTACTTGCCTCGGTAGACATAACTGGTTTTGAAATAGCCGGTTCCTCTGCTCAGCTGGGTTGACAGCTGATCAGCTGGGTTGCTCGTGGCGAGGGGGGGGGGGGGGGGTGACAACAGTTCGTTTTTACGACAGAGTGTTTGAAAGCATTTACTACCAGACACTAGGGGGAGCTTCGTAGAGAAAAAACACTCAGACTTGCCTGGTGTCCCTTTAATGATGCGACGGCAGCCACAGTACAACGGCACCAGTCTCCAACCTGAAGAAGCATCTTAGAGTAAGTTATTTTTTTTAATTAGCCAGGTTTAGTCGTCTGCTGTAGTTTTACTGGTCACCTTGCTATTTTGTAGTTGTATCAGGTAGCTACCAGGGCTGTAACGATATGCGATATGAAATAGAAATCGCGACACTCAGATCCACGAACCTGTGTCGCGGTGTGAGAAGGCAGAATCGTTTGAAGTTAACATTATAAAATACGTAGACCTACACCACAAAATAAATTCCAGCATTATGGACGTGACATT
>NC_137139.1:37040102-37055102 GCF_949319135.1 Squalius cephalus
GTGTTCAGTCAATAGGGCCACCCTGGCCACCCTCTCTGGGTGTGGGTGGTACATTTCCCCGTTGGTTTGGGACAGAAGATCTGTGCGTAATGGAGGGGCCACGGATGGGCATACAGCAGAGTGATGATCTCTGAGAGCCACCTGGGAGCTATCAAAATCATGGGCAAGCTCTGTTCCCTCACCCTGGCCAGAGTCGGTGTTATGAGGCAAAGGGGAGGAAATGCATAGAGCAGCATGCCGAGGGGGGCATCCTCATCCCGTAGCGAGAAGAACATAGGACAATGGGCGTTTTCGCGCAAGGCCTGGACGAACTTCCTCTACAGTAGACCCACTATCTGAGGATGGAGGCACCAATCCCCATAAAGAGGGTTTGCCCGGGACATGGGTCACCCGTAACGACAGAAAGTGCCACTTGCTCCATATTAACAGCCCGTGAGCGAGAGCATGAAGCTTGGACAAGCGCATCCCCACCTGGTGCTACAGCTGGCGTGTTGTCACAGCGCACCAGCATATGATACCCCTGCAAGTGAGGTAGAAAATTATTCAGAGCCTTCCACACAGTAAGGAGCTCTAAATAATTGATATGGGCTGAGTTATGTGTGAACTTCCTCTTCTTGGGTAAAGGGGGGAAACTCAAACTTGTGTCCAATGGGCTGGTAGCCCGAAAACCTGGACCAAGAAGCCCCTGGAGCTGAACATCAGGTAGGCCTCTTCCTCTTCACGTCTGAAGGGGTAGAGTTGGTGGGCTTTTTCTGAAACCCAGGGCTTAGACTGCTGGTTGGGCTGGTGGTTGGGCTGCTGGCTGGGCTGGTGGCTGGGCTGCTGGTTGGGCTGCTGGTTGGGCTGCTGGTTGGGCTGGTGATTGGGCTGCTGGTTGGGCTGGTGGTTGGGCTGCTGGCTGGGCTGCTGGTTGGGCTGCTGGTTGGGCTGCTGGTTGGGCTGGTGGTTGGGCTGCTGGTTGGGCTGGTGGTTGGGCTGGTGGTTGGGCTGCTGGTTGGGCTGGTGGTTGGGCTGGTGGTTGGGCTGCTGGTTGGGCTGGTGGTTGGGCTGGTGGTTGGGCTGCTGGTTGGGCTGCTGGTTGGGCTGCTGGTTGGGCTGCTGGCTGGGCTGCTGGTTGGGCTGCTGGTTGGGCTGCTGGTTGGGCTGGTGGTTGGGCTGCTGGTTGGGCTGCTGGTGATTGGGCTGCTGGTTGGGCTGGTGGTTGGGCTGGTGGTTGGGCTGGTGGCTGGGCTGCTGGTTGGGCTGCTGGTTGGGCTGCTGGTTGGGCTGCTGGCTGGGCTGCTGGCTGGGCTGCTGGCTGGGCTGCTGGCTGGGCTGCTGGTTGGGCTGCTGGCTGGGCTGCTGGTTGGGCTGCTGGTTGGGCTGGTGGTTGGGCTGCTGGTTGGGCTGGTGGTTGGGCTGGTGGTTGGGCTGCTGGCTGGGCTGCTGGTTGTCTGCTGGTTGGGCTGCTGGCTGGGCTGCTGGCTGGGCTGCTGGTTGGGCTGCTGGTTGGGCAGCTGGTTGGGCTGGTGGTTGGGCTGCTGGTTGGGTTGGTAGTTGGGCTGCTGGTTGGGCTGCTGGTTGGGCTGCTGGTTGGGCTGGTGGTTGGGCTGCTGGTTGGGTTGGTGGTTGGGCTGCTGGCTGGGCTGGTGGTTGGGCTGCTGGTTGGGCTGCTGGCTGGGCTGGAGGGCCTTGGGTCTGGCTGCGTTCTGATACGGCCGTCCCATGGCAGGGACAGTAACCGCAACATTCTGACAATCACGCCTGGCGGAGGCTGATCGATATAGATATCTCCTTCTGTTGACTGTGGTGAAGTCAGCGAAAACAGTTGAGCTAAGCAGCAAGAGGTTGATTGAGAAACTGAGGAAAGATAGCGCATACAGGTGTTTTATACACTCGGTAAGGGGCGGGTCCCTTACCTGGCATTGGACACACGCTTCTGTCTGTCATGTTTGTCTAATGTTTCTGAAAGAGTCTCTTCTGCTCACCAAGGTTGCATTTATTTGATCAAAAATACAGTAACAACAGTGACATATTATTAGAATGTAAAACATGGGTGGATCTTGAACACGAGATGATGAAATAAAACCACAACCGTCCAACCATCCAATCAATTCCCCACAAACACAATCAAGCCCCGCCCTACATTTGTTCCTGTTCCAGAAGCGTTTCACTTGGAAAAACAGCACAATAGAGGAAGAAAAGACCAGTGCAACTTCCCTTTCATGAAGACTTTAAATTTGTCTCATGGGTTTGATTCCCAGTGAAGGCACGACCTGATAAAGTATAATCCTTGAATGCAATGCGAGTGGCTTTGGATAAAAGTTTCAACCAAACGCATACATGTAAAGTGTTACCGTAACATGTAACGTGTGTGTGTGTGTGTTTACCGATGTCTCCACAGGAAGTCCTTCTCTTGCTCTGAGAGCTCATACAGCGGGTCTCGACTGCACAGCGTTCGCAGCTGCTCCGCGTCTGCCTGCGATATAGTGCTGTCACACGCCAGGCGACTGCTCTGATGGGCCAGAGAGATTCAGCATGAGTTCTGAGTGTGTGTGTGTGTGTGTGTGTGTGTGTGTGTGTGTGCTTGTACAACTATCTTTGTGAGGACCAGTTTGAGTTTTAGACCATTGGAGTGAGGACAAAGAGAGTAAAGTGAAGGACATTTTGGCCGGTCCTCAGTTTCTGAGAGCCTTTAAAGGCCTGTTTTAGGGATAAGGTTATAATGAGGTTAAGGGTCGGTTTAGGGTCAAGGGTCGGGTTAGGCACTTAGTTGTGATGGCTAAGGTTAGGGTAAGCGGCTAGAGATTGCATTGTGTCAATGAATGTCCTCATAAAGATAGATGTACAAGAATGTGTGTGTGTGTGTGAGTGTGTAAGTGTGTGTATGTGTTTGTGTGTGTGTGTGAGTGTGTGTACCAGCCCCAGACAGTAGCTGTAGCCCAGCTCACGAGAGATGCTCCAGTTGGCGTGTTCCTCGATCTGCTGTTCATCAGGAAACACCACCGTCTGGTTAAACCAGGGAAACTCCAGCTCCACACACGGCGTTTCCTGCACACAAATCACGCAGGTTATAATGTGAATATAGTTGCTGAGGTAAGGCAAGGCAAGGCAAGTTTATTTATAAAGCACATTTCATAGCAATTCAAAGTGCTTTACAGAAAGGAATTAAAATAATCACAAAAAAGCAAGGAAAATTAAAACAGTTATAAAAGAAATTAAAAGAGTAAAAAGATGATACATAGATAAACTTCTCATCAGGCAAATAACCGGTGTATCATATTTTTCACGACTCCTAGTTTTACAGATTTTCCCATGGTGATTAAACTGTGTCTATGGTGTTATTTCGGCGACTAAGAAATCTATTGGACGTCTCCAATAGACCGGATTTCCCTCTAAAATCGTACAGGAGGAGCTCTAGGACTGACTCACAGGGTAACCTCGAGTTCACTGCCCCATCAGTCCACACCCCAAAACCCCATTTGTTCGGAAACTCTAGGAATGGAATCAATCCAGTCTGCACCCCACAGAACCTCAAGTTTAATCACGTCAAACTCACTACACAAACACAGACCCAGGCCATCAGCAGGGCTTCATCTCACTTAAACAGTTCTCAGTGCCATTTGAGTTCAGTTTAGAATTAAAAGGAGGATGCAGAAATAAAATACAGTGTAATCAGTCGGACGTACAGTGGCACAGTACTCATTCAGTAAATGCACAGCTAAACAGAAGTGTTTTGAGTCTGGATTTGAATGTGACTGTAGGAGCACATCTGAACTCTTCTGGAAGCTGGTTCCAGCATAATAGCTAAAAGCAGACTCATCATGCTTAGAGTGAACCCTTGGGACCCTATCTTGCACCCAGCGCAATTGACTTTGTACACCGACGCATGTTTCATTCCTATTTTGCACCCGCGCACAGCTGACTTTTCCCTCCACAGACGCACGTCGGTAAACTAGGAAATGCATTTGTGCTCCCGAGGGCGGTTCAGCGCAAAGAGGAGGCGTGTTCCGGCGCAAACGTTCCCTGATGCTATTTTGCAGGGTTAGAAAACAATTGCGCCACTGACCAGGAGAAACCTAGTCTAAAGTCAGTGGCGCGTTGCGCATGTTATTCAGATGCTGTTTTAAGGGCGCATGCTTGGCCATAATCAATGTAGCGTGAGCACAACGCACATACACTGCTTATCTCATCTACACACAGATGCAGCAGTTCTCATTTTTAGAAAACCATACATTATTACAAGGAACAATATTAACACACGAGGGAAATCATTGTTGTGTCCATGAAGATGTGAAAAAATAGGCATAAATCTAGCTTACACATTTACCCAAATTATCATACGCCTGTTTAACCGAAGCTAATCTGGGTGTGTTTCTCCATCCCCAATGTCACTTCTCTGTGTTTTACGGCCCTGACGAGAACGTCGGTCTCTTCGGCTGTGAACCGCTCCTGGCAAATCCGCCGTTATAATAGCAATCCGCCATGGAACAAGCGCGCCTGCTCTTAAAGGGAATGTGAGATGACGCTCTGATAGGTTTATTTCACGTTACGCCCAAACCACACCTATGAGTAATGAAGCGACTTCAGACCAACACATTTTAGATTAGTGTCGGGCGCAAGAGTCATTTATCCCGCCGGTATAAGAGCAACAGTGCCCAAGACCCGCCCACAAAGTTACTTGCATTTCGCACTTGATACTTGCATTTCAGATCGTTAAAATAGGGCCCTTGGTATTTCTAGCTGATATGATCCTAATGATCTGATTGATCTGTTAGGTTTATATTCAGTGAGCATATCTGCAATGTATTGAGGTCCTAGGCCATTGAATGATTTATATACCAGTAATAATACTTTAAAATCATTCCTAAATGTAACTGGAAGCCAGTGTAAAGACCTGAGGACTGGTGTGATGTGTTCATATGTTCTGGCTCTGCTCAGCGTTCTGTATGAGCTGACACTGTCTTATGGTGTTTTCAGGAAGGCCAGTGAGGAGTCCATTACAATAATCCACCCTGCTGGTGATGAAAGCATGAACAAGTTTCTCTGGAAATAAGTCTGGAAATAAAGCATCTAATTCTTGCAATATTTTTGAGATAATAGTATGCTGATTTAGTTATTGCTTTGACATGACTACTGAAACTAAGGTCTGACTCCAGAATTGACTCCTTGATGTTTAGTTGTTTGACCCCTAGAGTGAAGGTATGCGTTCACCTTGAGAACTTCATCTTTGTTTCCAAACGCAATGACTTCAGTTTTGTCTTTGTTTAACTGAAGAAAGTTTTGACACATCCAACTGTTGACTTCATCAATGCATTGGCACAGGGAGTCAATGGGGCTGTAATCATTAGGCGATAGGGCTAAGTAGAGCTGTGTGTCGTCTGCATAGCTGTGGTAAGAGATTTGGTTCTTTCTCATTATTTGGCTCATTGGGAGCATATACAGGTTGAACAGGAGTGGTGCAAGAATTGAGCCTTGAGGGACTCCGCATGTCATGGATGTCCACTCAGACTTATGATCTCCTATACTCACATAATAACCTCTCCCATCTAAGTATGACCTGAACCATTTTAGGACTATCCCAGAAAGCCCCACCCAGTTTTCCAGCCTGTCAAGAAGTATATTGTGATCGACAGTGTCAAATGCAGCACTGAGGTCGAGTAGTATCAGAATTGTTTCGCCTGTATCAGTATTTAACCGAATATTGTTTATTATCATTATGAGCGCTGTCTCTGTGCTGTGATTTGGTCAGAAACCAGATTTTCCGGATCAGCATATTAGAGTGATTTCTGGAGGATCATGTGACACTGAAGACTGGAGTAATGATGCTGAAAATTCAGCTTTGATCACAGGAATAAATTACACTTGACTTTACTATATATTCTCCTCACTGAGTTTGAGTTGGATCCTGGTCCAGTGGTAGATCATTTTATTTAATTGTGTGATGCTTCATTTTTAAATATTAATTATTCGAAAACAAGAGATGTCCATTGATTTCCGTAAGAAGAGCTCTGTCCCTGTGTTGCCTTCTGTCATAAAGGGACATCAGGTAGAAGTGGTCAAACAGTACACATATTTAGGGACTGTATTTGATGATAAACTAAAATTCGAGGCAAACACTGATATTATTAGAGGAAAAGCTCTTCAGCATATGCATTTTCTAAGGAAACTTCGAACTTTTAACATGGATGCTTCCTTTATGAAAATGTTTTATACTTGTTTTATTGAATCTGTCTTAAGTTTTTCCATTATTTGTTGGTATGGTAATCTTAATGTCAAGAATAGGAGGAAGTTGACTAGTATAGTTACAATGTGCAGCAAGATAGTGGGGACCGACTTAAGGACTATCACACACATTTATGAGCATAGGGTGACTCGGAAGGGCCAGTTAGTCCTTTCTGATGTCACTCACCCATTGTGTACTGAACTTCAACTGCTTCCTGTTGCTACATGTGTAAGTACTGCTGTCTACATAAAGAATCTCCTTTAAGGACAATAAAGTTAAATCAAATCAAAATTACATCTCTTCATAAATAATATGAAATAATATGAAAATAATAATACTGTGTGCGTATGAGCCGGCTTTCAATTGGCGAGCTGCAAGTTTTGTCGATCGTTATAGTGGCAATGGCAGGATTTCAGAAGTAGCACGTAAACATCACAGCTCCATTGTAAACATTGGTTGTTTGTCATGTGTGTTAATGCATTATACTTTCTAAAGGGGCAACAATGTCTAGATGAGTCTTATAATGCGTTTCTTGAGACTTTACAGCTACTACAGTACATTGATGGAGAGCAGTGAGGATGATCTGATTCAGAGCTCTTCTGATGGCCATATTCCTCACGCACCTTGTTTGAGTTTGTTCCTGACACTCCAATAGGGTTGAGCAGATCCTCCAGTCCGTGAGGAACCGGCCACAGACCCAGAGCCACTTTACCGCCGACCAGCGTGTCTTTATAGTCGAAGAGATTGATGTTTCCCCAGGCCAGCGGACAGTGTTCCTGCACACACACACACACACACACACTGTGAGATCTCAGTGAGTCACTCATGCTGATTGACAGGTAAGGAAAGGTAAAGCACCTCTTTGGCCCCCTTGCGGCCCTTGACGGAGCAGATGGACAGACAGAGACGAGCAGAACGAGGAACATCTGTCAGGAAGATGTCATACGACAACCACTCGTTCCACCTGTGTGTGAGAGATCGTTAATGTGTGTCACTCTGTGTGTGTGTGTGTGTGTGTGTGAGTGAGTGTTACCTTGGGTTGGAGCAGGGTACTCTCTGTGTATTGACGTTGTCACACAGCGGTTCTCCTCCATGGTATATTCCTGTTCTCACATAGATCTGACACACACACACACACACACACACAGCGGTTGAGTAGAACACACGTCACAGCGAGTGATGAGCATTAATGATTGTCTCTCTCTCTCACCTTGTCGATGTCTCTGATGTTGACGTTGACGTACGTGGCGCACAGCAGCCGGACCCGGAGGTGTGTGCTGAAGGCCCAGAGCGAGCGCGGGGCCCCGGGGTCTCCTCCGGCGGGGCAGGGGCTGGGCTGAGGCGTGCGCCGGCTGTAGGACGGGGCCAGGAACCCGCTGGAGGGAAGCTGACTGTACAGACTGTCCTTACTGACCAGCATCAGGTGCGGCAGCCGGGCCAGAGTGATGCAGCTGCGGATGTACTGAACACACACACACACACACACACTCATGCTTTACATTCACACGGCTTCTAATTATCCGCCTCAGTTGAGTGTATAGGTTTATTATCTGCCTTTTAGGATTTTCTTTTTGTGCAATTTCCCAAACTTCACATAAGAACAGGTATATGGAAGCACAGCTACTGTAGAGAGTGACACACACACACACACACACACACACACACACACACACACACACACACACACCTTGTACTGGCTGAGCGGGTATTTCTCCAGGAAGTACTCGTCGCAGCCGCACACTTTGAGGATGTACTGGCCCTGGTACTCCTGCACACACAGACGCAGCTGCTGCGCGGACAGATGCATGCTACGCGTCTTCTTGCGGATGGCCTCCGCGATCAGCTGCTCCGGCAGAGAGTCGTGCGCGATCTTCAGCGTGTACTTCTGCTTCGAGTTCGACGGAGACACGATCACCCAGATGGTCACGATGAGACGGCCTGCGGAGAGACGAGAGTGAGCCGGAGCCGGAGCGGGAGAGAGAGAGAGAAAAATCTAAAAATGGCTAAAAATCCTAAAAGCAATAATTGAACCCATTGCTCTGTATGGCAGCGAGATATGGGGACCTCTGAAAACCCAAGATTTCTCAAAATGGGAAAAAGAGGAAATCGAAACTCTGCAAACCCAAATTTGTAAAAGCATCCTAAAAGTAAACAGAGTGACACCAAACAACTCGTGCAGAGCTGAATTAGGACAATACCCCCTGCTGATCACTATCCAGAAAAGAGCTGTGAAGTTCTACCAGCAGCTGAAGAGCAGTGACCCGAGCTCATACCAGGCTGAGGCCCTGCGGTGTCAGGAGCAGAACCGGCACCGGAGCGCAGTGACCCGAGCTCATACCAGGCTGAGGCCCTGCGGTGTCAGGAGCAGAACCGGCACCGGAGCGCAGTGACCCGAGCTCATACCAGCTGAGGCCCTGCGGTGTCAGGAGCAGAACCGGCACCGGAGCGCAGTGACCCGAGCTCATACCAGGCTGACGCCCTGCGGTGTCAGGAGCAGAACCGGCACCTGAAGCGCAGTGACCCGAGCTCATACCAGGCTGAGGCCCTGCGGTGTCAGGAGCAGAACCGGCACCGGAGCGCAATGACCCGAGCTCATACCAGCTGAGGCCCTGCGGTGTCAGGAGCAGAACCGGCACCGGAGCGCAGTGACCCGAGCTCATACCAGGCTGAGGCCCTGCGGTGTCAGGAGCAGAACCGGCACCGGAGCGCAGTGACCCGAGCTCATACCAGGCTGAAGCCCTGCGGTGTCAGGAGCAGAACCGGCACCGAAGCGCAGTGACCCGAGCTCATACCAGGCTGAGGCCCTGCGGTGTCAGGAGCAGAACCGGCACCGGAGCGCAGTGACCCGAGCTCATACCAGCTGAGGCCCTGCGGTGTCAGGAACAGAACCGGCACCGGAGCGCAGTGACCCGAGCTCATACCAGCTGAGGCCCTGCGGTGTCAGGAGCAGAACCGGCACCGGAGCGCAGTGACCCGAGCTCATACCAGGCTGAGGCCCTGCGGTGTCAGGAACAGAACCGGCACCGGAGCGCAGTGACCCGAGCTCATACCAGCTGAGGCCCTGCGGTGTCAGGAGCAGAACCGGCACCGGAGCGCAGTGACCCGAGCTCATACCAGCTGAGGCCCTGCGGTGTCAGGAGCAGAACCGGCACCGGAGCGCAGTGACCCGAGCTCATACCAGCTGAGGCCCTGCGGTGTCAGGAGCAGAACCGGCACCGGAGCGCAGTGACCCGAGCTCATACCAGGCTGAGGCCCTGCGGTGTCAGGAGCAGAACCGGCACCGGAGCGCAGTGACCCGAGCTCATACCAGGCTGAAGCCCTGTGGTGTCAGGAACAGAACCGGCACCGGAGCGCAGTGACCCGAGCTCATACCAGCTGAGGCCCTGCGGTGTCAGGAGCAGAACCGGCACCGGAGCGCAGTGACCCGAGCTCATACCAGGCTGAGGCCCTGCGGTGTCAGGAGCAGAACCGGCACCGGAGCGCAGTGACCCGAGCTCATACCAGGCTGAGGCCCTGCGGTGTCAGGAGCAGAACCGGCACCGGAGCGCAGTGACCCGAGCTCATACCAGGCTGAAGCCCTGCGGTGTCAGGAGCAGAACCGGCACCGGAGCGCAGTGACCCGAGCTCATACCAGCTGAGGCCCTGCGGTGTCAGGAGCAGAACCGGCACCGGAGCGCAGTGACCCGAGCTCATACCAGGCTGAGGCCCTGCGGTGTCAGGAGCAGAACCGGCACCGGAGCGCAGTGACCCGAGCTCAT
Source organism: Squalius cephalus (assembly GCF_949319135.1). Taxonomy (NCBI): domain Eukaryota; kingdom Metazoa; phylum Chordata; class Actinopteri; order Cypriniformes; family Leuciscidae; genus Squalius; species Squalius cephalus. The sequence continues at coordinate 37,050,066 of NC_137139.1, forward strand.
ACCAGGCTGAGGCCCTGCGGTGTCAGGAGCAGAACCGGCACCGGAGCGCACTCTCACAGCTAATGCTGAAACTACAGCCAGACCAGCACTGCAATATCTGGCCCAACCAAATTATTAAATTACAAAAACAAAATTACATTAACTATTGGAAAGATGCTACTAAAGCACAAAAGAAGATGGAACTCTATTTACACCTGAAAAGAGACTATACACCAGCAGAATACCTGAGCTGTGTGAAAGAGCATAAAATGAGAAAGACCCTGACCAAGTACAGGCTGAGTGACCACAGTCTGGCTGTAGAGAGAGGTGTGTGTGTGTGTGTGTGTGTGTGTGTGTGTGTGTGTGAGAGTGACCACAGTCTGGCTGTAGAGAGAGGCCGGCACAGGCAGAGATGGCAGCCGAGAGAGCAGAGACTGTGTTCACTGTGCTCTCAGAGAGAGGTGTGTGTGTGTGTGTGTGTGTGTGTGTGTGAGTGTGTGAGTGTGTGTGTGAGAGAGCAGAGACTGTGTTCACTGTGCTCTCAGAGAGAGGTGGAGACAGAAGAACACTTCCTGATACACTGTGATCACTATCACAGCATTAGATCGGACTATTTCACTAGATTCCAACAACTAGAACCAAATTTTATGGCACTACCAAATTCAGAAAAATTAAAGCATATTCTGGGAGAGATCTCTAGCTCAATCACAACAGCAGCAAAATATGTGACAGCCTGCCACAAACTACGAGAGTCAGCCAGTGGACACAACTAAAGTCAGAATCATCCTTATCTTGTCTGAATGTTGGTACAAATGTACAAAGGTTTTTTTTTTTTTTTTTTTCTTGTTTATATAAATGTATTCATACATTTGTTTACTGATTGATTTATTGAATTTATTGATTATTTGTGTATGTAATGTCCATTTATGTAATGGCCAATGCTTTGGCAATACTGTACAAGTCATGCCAATAAAGCTCATTTGAATTTGAATTTGAGAGAGAGAGAGAGAGAGAGAGAGAGGGAGAAACGAACACACACACCTTTGTCCAGTTTGCTGCAGATGTGCTGTGGCAGGTCGGCCGAGGACTCAAGGTTTGGAGGATAGACGTACAGCGCCTGTGTGTGTGCGCCTCCTCCCTCGCGCTCCTCCACCGCCTCCCTACACACACTCAAGATGTTCCGCCGGAACTCCTGCACCTCCGGGTCCTTCAGCACCTCGAACTCACAGATGGGCATCCCGATGGCGAACCCTGCGCACAGAGGAGACACACTGACAGATCACTCTCACAATGCTCATGATAAACAGAAGGAGATAGTAAGTAAGTAAGTAAATTTTATTTATATAGCACGTTTAAACATAGCAGAGCTATCCAAAGTGCTGAACAAAGTAAAAACAAATAGAATAAAACATAGAAACAACCAAACAACACAGACAGAAACAGCATCAGGAGATAATTAAAATGCCAGGGAATAAAAATAGGTTTTCAATTTACATTTAAAAATAGCAATAGAAGGTGCAAGGCGGATGTCCAGAGGCAATTGGTTCCATAGACGTGGGGCGGCAACAGCAAAGGCTCAATCTCCCTTAGATTTTAGACAGGATCGAGGGATAGATAAAAGAGCTCTGTCTGAAGATCTTAAAGATCTAGTGTGTGCAAGAGGAGTAAGAAGATCTCTAATATATAGGGGAGCTTGATCATTAAGAGCTTTAAAAACAAACAACAGAATTTTAAACTGAATTCTAAAATGGATTGGGAGCCAATGAAGCGAAGCTAAAATTGGGGTGACATGATCGTATTTCTTTGTCCCAGTCAACAGCCTTGCAGCTGCATTTTGGACCATCTGGAGCCGAGCAAGTGATGACTGAGGAAGACCCAAGTACAAGGAATTACAGTAATCCAGGCGAGAAGTAATAAAAGCATGAATAACCTTCTCCAAATCGTAGAATGACAACTGGCGCTGGTATACTGGTATAACTGGCCTGAACTGACACTAGTATACTGGTATAGCTGGCCTGAACTGACACTGGTATACTGGTATAGCTGGCCTGAACTGACGCTGGTATACTGGTATAGCTGGCCTGAACTGACACTAGTATACTGGTATAGCTGGCCTGAACTGACGCTGGTATACTGGTATAGCTGGCCTGAACTGACGCTGGTATACTGGTATAGCTGGCCTGAACTGACGCTGGTATACTGGTATAGCTGGCCTGAACTGACGCTGGTATACTGGTATAGCTGGCCTGAACTGACGCTGGTATACTGGTATAGCTGGCCTGAACTGACACTGGTATACTGGTATAGCTGGCCTGAACTGACGCTGGTATACTGGTATAGCTGGCCTGAACTGACACTAGTATACTGGTATAGCTGGCCTGAACTGACGCTGGTATACTGGTATAGTTGGCCTGAACTGACGCTGGTATACTGGTATAGCTGGCCTGAACTGACACTAGTATACTGGTATAGCTGGCCTGAACTGACGCTGGTATACTGGTATAGTTGGCCTGAACTGACGCTGGTATACTGGTATAGCTGGCCTGAACTGACCGATTTCCCGGTTGAGGATCTTCTCCTCTCGGTTTCCCAGTGGCTCGATGACCTTCAGAATGGGGTGGAAGAGGCGAAGGTCACACAGGCGTCGGGTTTCATCATAGAACTCCTCCCTCTCCGCCTCCTGGGTCACGCCCACAAAGATGTAGCAGGACTCCTCCTGTGGGCCAATCAGAGAGGAGCTGAGAGCAGTGTGTGTGTGTCTCTGTGTGTGTGTGTGTCTCTCTGTGTGTGTGTGTGTGTGTGTCTGTGTGTGCGTGTGTGTGTGTCTCAGTGTGTGTGTGTGTGTGTGTGTGCGTGTGTGTGTGTGTGTGTGTGTCTCTGTGTGTGTGTGTGTACCTGCAGCAGGTGGTAGAGTGGGTATTTCCTGGCCTCGCTGAAGAGCTGCTGCTTTACGCTGGTCAGTGGAGCTTCTCTCAGACACTCCAGACTCACCAGGATCCCGTTGGGAAGACAACAGTCCACCAGGATACGAGGAGGCATCAGGTGAAGACCCCATAACTCTCCTGAGGAGGGCCTAGGAGCCATGCTGACCTCACACACACACTCTCAACACACTCACACACACACACACACACACTCAACACCTGCGCACACACGCGCACACACACGCACACACACACACACACGCGCACACGCACACGCACACGCACTCTCACACACACACACACACACACACACACACACACACACACACACACACACGCACACACACACACACAGAGAGAGAGAGAGAGAGAGAGAAATCAGTGCCATGTCTTTTATAGAGTTGCTGTCTTTACTGATTTTTACCTAGTGAACATAAGAAAAACTTTGGGTCCCACTTTATATTAAGTGGCTTTAACTACTATGTACTACTAACATTGATAATTTGATACAATGGACTTATTGTGTACATACATGTTTTTACATTGTACTTATATTTTGAAAATACCTGCATGTAATTAGGGGTTCAAGCGCGTAGCACTATTATTATATTTTTCAGCATTCTCCCCTCAAAGTGATCGGGCAGACCGAACCGTAAGTCGTAGAGACTTGAAACTTTGTAGTAGTGAGTGAGTGAGTGAGTGTGTGAGTGAGTGTGTGAGTGAGTGAGTGAGTGAGTGAGTTTGTGAGTGAGTGAGTGAGTGTGTGAGTGTGAGTGAGTGAGTGAGTGTGTGAGTGAGTGAGTGAGTGAGTGAGTGAGTGAGTGAGTGAGTGAGTGTGTGAGTGTGAGTGAGTGAGTGTGTGAGTGTGTGAGTGAGTGAGTGTGTGTGTGAGTGAGTGAGTGTGTGAGTGTGAGTGAGTGAGTGAGTGTGTGAGTGAGTGAGTGAGTGAGTGAGTGAGTGAGTGAGTGAGTGAGTTTGTGAGTGAGTGAGTGAGTGAGTGAGTGTGTGTGTGAGTGAGTGAGTGAGTGTGTGAGTGAGTGAGTGAGTGAGTGAGTGAGTGAGTGTGAGTGAGTGAGTGAGTGAGTGAGTTTGTGAGTGAGTGAGTGAGTGAGTTTGTGAGTGAGTGAGTGAGTGTGAGTGAGTTTGTGAGTGAGTGAGTGAGTGAGTTTGTGAGTGAGTGAGTGAGTGAGTGAGTGAGTGAGTGTGTGTGTGAGTGAGTGAGTGTGAGTGAGTGAGTGAGTGAGTGAGTTTGTGAGTGAGTGAGTGAGTGAGTTTGTGAGTGAGTGAGTGAGTGAGTGAGTGAGTGTGTGTGTGAGTGAGTGATGTCTCAGCACACAACATCTTAAATAAAGCACAGATCGGCTTTTTACCAAAACACCGCACATCCGACCACATCTATTCTCTCCACACTCTAATCAACAAGAACATCAACGACAAACAAAGGAAAATATTTGCATGTTTTGTAGACTTTAAAAAAGCATTTGATTCAATTTGGCATGATGGTCTATTGTACAAAATCCTACAAATTGGCATCGGCGGAAAAACATTTGACATTATAAAATCTCTGTATACCAACAGCAAAAGTGCGGTGAAGATCGGTAACCACAGAACCGCGTTCTTCCAGCAGGGCCGTGGAGTGTGTGTGAGTGTGTGTGTGTGTGTGTGTGTGTTCTTCCAGCAGGGCCGTGGAGTGAGTGTGTGTGAGTGTGTGTGTGTGTGTGTGTGCTTCCAGCAGGGCCGTGGAGTGAGGCAGGGCTGCAGTCTGAGCCCGACTCTATTCAACATCTACATCAATGATCTGGCGTCAGTGCTGGAGAGCTCTACTGCGCCCGGCCTCACTCTACAGGGGTCAGAGGTCAGATGTCTGCTGTACGCGGATGACCTGGTCCTGCTGTCCCGCACACCTGAGGGCCTTCAGCAGAGCCTGGCCCTGCTGGAACAATACTGTCACGACTGGGCCCTGACAGTCAATCTGGACAAAACCAGAGTCATGGTGTTCCAGAAGAAAGCCCGATCTCAGGCACACAAACACCAGTTCCTGTATAAAGGCCAGGTCCTGCAGCACAGCTCTAGCTACAGATATCTGTGTGTGTGTGTGTGTGTGTGTGTGTGTGTGTGTGTGCACAGCTCTAGC
>NC_137139.1:37067602-37072602 GCF_949319135.1 Squalius cephalus
TCCTCGTTTCCTTTCCTCGCTTCCTTTCCTCGCTTCCTTTCCTCGCTGCTTCCTTTCCTTGTTTCCTTTCCATCATTTGTGTACTGAGAAGAAATTTATGAAAATTTCTATTTTGTTTATCCATCCATCCAACATATTCATTTGACATATTCATATGACTTTTGTTCATAACTCTTGTTCTTAATAATTTTATTTGCTGACTTGATTGAATGAGGCAAGAGTTAATTCCATGCAAATGATGTGTTCCGATCAGTCAAAACAGGAAGTGTTAGCGTCGAGGCGTCGATTTCGGTGGGGACGCATACCCACCATATTCCCAGTCATTTTGTACCCACCACTTTTAACTTCCTTCCATAATAATTTGACTTTTGATTCGATTTTTGACCGTTTTCAGTGGTTATGAGGAGCAATATGAGAGAGAAATTTGGTAATCATTGTCTGACCCAACAAAAATCCATTATAATAATCATTTTATTTAATTTTTCGTGTTTCGTCACATTTATGGGGGAAAAAACAACTTGTCAGTTCTTGGTTAAGGATGTGAGCGCTCTGAAAGCGGCACTAAAAGACTGATTTAAAACTTTCACAGAGACCTCAAACAGAACAGCTGCCTTTCTTTAAAGTGAATTTCGTTTTGAATTAATTGTATCTTAATTTTAATCAATGTTTCATGAACCAATTACCTGGATTTAATAAATAAGAAGTAAATATAGCAGACAATAGATAATTTGGAGGTTCATAGAAAAATTTATTGCTGGCGAAGGGAGGGTCAAGTCTATTTTGACTATAGATCTCAAAACTCCTCCGGTAGTCCCTTAATTATAAAACGAACAGTCCCTACATTAAACCACGTCATGTCATATTGTCAACATGGTACTTATGAAGCAGAATAGTGGGTCATATGTCTAATGCTTTTTGAAAACTTGAGGCTTTCTTCTTCATAAAATGAGTCGGACATCATCACATTTTTGTATACATTTTTATTTATTTACATTAGTAAGCTACAGGACATCGTCTTTCAAAACATGACCTGCGCGAAAGAGAGAAAAAAAATGAATCCATCATTGTACCCAGCACTTCTGAAAATGCACTTCCGAATGCGTCTCTGTCCCCAGCACATCTCAAACCAAACTGACGCCCATGTGTGTGTGTGTGTGTGTATACCTTGTCCGTGTGCTGCTGGATTCAGCCAGACTCCAAACATCATCATCTCCTGCGCGGGACCACATCCTAACATATAAAGACAGCCATATGTTCTCATGAACACCCAATTAAACTGTGAAAAATTCATATTGTAAATGTGTAAAATATTTAGTTTCTTTTACACTACATCATTGCATTTTTGTCTCCTCACTGTAATACTGTTAGATGCAAGTCAGATGTATTTTATTCATTTATATATTTTTATCAAGTGAATACATGTATTGTTTAAATCAAATTAATTTATTTTAATCAATTTATTTTAATTGTATGTATTAATTTAATATTTGTTTATTTTAGTAAATATTTTTATTTTATTTTAACCAAATGTATGTATTTATTTTTATAATTTTTTTTAAATTTTATTTGTTTCTAAATTTTTACACTGCTTTTCTCTAAATTGTTCCATGGACCCCAGGATTGGGCTTCAACACTCCCTCTAGAGGACAGAAGCTCCATCACACACACATAGACTGACGGCCTTCCTTTCAAACGAGTGTGTGTGTGTGTGTGTGAAGAAGTGGGTAAGAAAAAAATTATGCTCTGATAAATCTTAATTATAACATTAAAAAGTTGCAATCATGTCATACTAAGTCAGTATGTAAGTAAGTAAAAAAAAAAAAAAAAAACTTTTGCTATGGTTAAAAAAATGTTCAGTGATATCTTCCAAAGATTTCTGAATTTTGGCGCAATTTCTTCTCTATATAGTGTTGATATGGCAACTAATACACTAAGTTTCGTCATGTTGGCATGTGTGGAAGTATTTAAAACAAGTATGTGACAGCTAGCCCCGCTCACCTCTATTCAATATTGTCCATCTCTCATAATCCAGTATCACATTACATGAACAAGACCATTGTGCCAGTTATAACATCTTGTAAAAAGAAAAATAATAAGAATTATGGAACTTGGGAAAATTCTTATTTTTCTTGTTTTGCAGCAGGTTCAGAGAACAGGACTACATTTCCCAGAGTTCCCCCTTCCTGCAGAAACGAGGGAGGGTGTCTTTAAAAGCTCACTGTCGCATTAATGTATTATCTTGCATAATGTCAGTGTCACATAACGCGTGTTCCCAGCTTTATTCGGTCATTACTCGCGGTTGTTCGCGTCAGTTTCGTGCTGTGGAACCCAGTCAGGGCTTGTTTACACATGTGACGGTGCCTGTGTCGAGTTCACGACTGTTCCCGAACCAGCGCGATGGGGTTTTCACGGGTCATAAATCATAGTTAAATATTCAAAGTCATTTTTGTCCTCGGCAAGTGACATTTGTTGATATTGATGATATTGATTAGTTTCTGTCGGGTCAGCACAGGCAGTCCGCTGGATACCTATTCAGCGAGGAGGGGCGGTAACCGAAAGCACATGCCTTCATTTGGAGCTTCACTATTGGCCGTTTAGGGGGCCTTAGTGAATATTCTGCCCTCTGATTGGCGGAGGCGGCTGTCCGTCAGTCTCGGTGTGTGCAGGAATATATAAGCGCGTGAGTCTGCTGTGCCACCGCGCGAGATGGAGCAGTGCTAGCTCGCGCATTCATGAGCTTTCGAAAGATTAAACTTTGTTTTTAAGCAGCAATATTTTGAGAAGTACATTTCATATTTACTAGAGCATCTCTAGTGCAGATAGAGGCCGGATCTGTCGCAAAACATAGTGTACCAGTGCGTTATTTAGGAGTGATTTTCGCGTACGTGTTTAGGAAAGAAAGGCGGAGAAACGATCGCGCTTGGAGGTGTGTGTGTGTGTGTGTGTGTGTGCGCGCGCGTGCGTGCGTACGCGTGTGTGTTTAAAAGAACTTGTGTTTGTATTAGGTAGGGGCGGGAGCTTCTGGGACTCTCGTTTCTGAGGCATTATTCATGAGAAGTGCGGTAGACCCTCCTGGGGGCGGAGTTATTAAAATTAGCAGGGCGGAGCCAAGGGCGTGGCGGTGTTGAGTGTCAGATGTAACACGTGGATCACAAGCACATCAATGTACATCAATCTATACTGAAGGATCGCTAGTCAAGTAAGTACTCTTCACCCGCTTGCTAGGAAGTAGAACTTGAAGCTTATTTCTGCCACGGAGTAAAAAGTTAAACTGCATTTTGTGTCAGAATTCTGACTTTTTTCTTGCAGTTCTACATTTATATGGCAATTGTGAGGAAAAAAGTCAGAATTTTGAGATTAAAGGTCTGAAAATTCCGTGTGTGTTTTTTCGTATTTGTCATCGGTGGCTCTGAATTGTCAAAACGTCCCTCAAAATACTTGCTACGGATGCGAAAAACTCAGAAAATCGAACCCGATTCGAATTTGTCTATGATGGACGAAAGTTTCGGAGGCGGTGACATAACGCGAGGTCGTATTTATTTTTTAATGTGCAAGAATTTCGGACTCAATGTGCAAGGACCATAAAAGTCGCAGTAATCCTTTTAAACTTTCTCATTCTGTGGCGGAAGCTAATGTGTTTTGACCTGTTGTGGCGGAAGCTAATGTGTTTTGACCTGTTGTGGCGGAAGCTAATGTGTTTTGACCTGTTGTGGCGGAAGCTAATGTGTTTTGACCTGTTGTGGCGGAAGCTAATGTGTTTTGACCTGTGTTTTCTTAGGCTGATGGATGTGGAGCGTGATGTCCGTGCAGAGTGAGCTTCCGGCCGCTGGCGGGGCAGGTTGTCACGCTCCGTCTCCGCTGCTAACATCCGTCCCGGAGCAGGTGACCGCTAACATGGTGCTAACCGAACTCGCTGCTAATCACGTGACCCCTCAGGACGGGGTCAACCACGACAGACCCTTCCAGATGAAGAGCAGTCTGCAGACTCTGGGCGAGACGCCGGTGCCACAGAAGCTCAACAAGCGCCGCTTTAGCATGAATGTGGGGTTTAAACATCCGGGTCTTGGGAAACGCAGGCGCCGCGCTAACTCTGAAAGCGACCCGGTGCTGCCCTCAAACTTCCTGATGGGCGGGAACATCTTCGACCCGCTGAACCTCAACAGTCTGTTGGACGAGGACGTTAGCAAGGCGCTCAACGCCGAGACGCCCAAATCATCGCCGCTTCCCTCCAAGAGCCGGGAGCCGGTGGAGATCCTGATCCCTAAAGACATCACGGACCCGCTGAACCTGAGCTGCTCGGACGCGGCCGCCGGCGTGCTGGTGTCGCCCATGAAGAGCCGGCGCCGACACCGCAACCGGCACCACCCGGGGGCCGCCGCTGACCTCTCGGACGCGGAGAGGCCAAAGGTCATCGAGGGGTCAACGCTCCCTGACGCGGAGGCTACGGTCGCCATGGCGCTGAAACCCGTGGAGGAGTCGCCACGCCCGTACGAGCTCAACACATCAATCAACTGCCGTGACGAAGTGGTGCCGCCCATATTGCCGCGGCGACGGTCCCACCCCTCCTCAACTAGCTCCACCCAGTCGTCCAAACACAGGAAGCGTAGACGAACCACCAGCCATTCTGACCGCCTGTCAATCACGCCGACTCCGCCCACTAAACGTCCAATCGTGCAGACCTTCCACACTCCTGTTGTGGGTGGAGCCAACAGAGCCCCTCCTCTGGGGGCGGAGCTAACCAAGCAGCAGCGCAAGCCTCAACGCCGGTTCCAGTACGGAACCTACAGCCGTTACTACGGTTACCGTACGCCATCGCTGACCGCCGACCCGCGCCTGTCCTTCTTTAAGCCGGAGTGGTTCTGCGGGAAACAGGTCCTGGACGTTGGCTGCAACACGGGTCACGTGACCCTGGCCATCGCGTGGCACTGGAGCCCCGCCCGCATCCTGGGCCTGGACCTGGACGGGGAGCTGGTGCACACGGCCCGGCAGAACCTGCGCCA
>NC_137139.1:37080102-37092602 GCF_949319135.1 Squalius cephalus
ATCAAATTTAAGGTCATAAAATGTCTTAAATGGTGTAAGACAAGTCAAAATTATCATTTCAAGATGTTTTAAATTTGGAGATGGAATCGCTATATTAAACTTCAGAAGGCTGTGATTAGTTGGAGCCCATGTTTGAAGTCCTGATGCTGTTTTCCGGCTCTACTAGAGCAGGTTTTCATGCTTGAATGTTGAATATATTCCCCATATTCTCCATTGTTGCAGCTCCTCTTCTAATGATGTTCAGTTCACGAATTAATCGCTCTTTTGAACCGGTTCTGAAGCAGTTCACCAAATTGGACTGAACCGTCTGAAAAAGTTTGCATTTATGATCCTATGATGCCGGGTTTACTCCTTCAGCGCTCCGGTTAGTCCAACAGTGCACTGACCTGAGAACAGTGTGTCCGACATGCTGAGAACCGTGTGCCTGCCGAGGGTTTCGTAATGGGGGTAAAATGTATGTTTCTGATGTCTTTTGCTGAAAAGCATAAAGTATAACAAATTAAAGGTATTGAACATGTTTCGGTGATCCAGTAGTTCTCGAGTCAACATCAGTAAATAGCACATGGTCAACAGTCGGGTAATGGTTACAGCAGTCCTCCAGTCACCAGTGCACGCAACTGAGGAAACTTTATGTAAAAAGGTGAGTTGATTAAGACTGGTTTATTCACTATATATGCTTTAGACATATAAAACATTCACGTTTCACGTCATTATTGGGTGCTTTAATAATAGAATTGCGTATATGAGGTCCACCTTTCAAGATTATTGTGTTAAACATGAGCCTCTTCGGAAGGGCAAAGAGGGAGGTGTTGCTGTAATTTGTAGTAATATCTTCAGTATCATCTAATTTGCACAAGAAAAAGATTCAATATTTCTCAAAATGAATAAAATCATTGAAATGCAGAATAAGAATATTATGCAAACCTCCAATAACTAAATATGTTAAATAAAACATACATTTTTATGCATTTAATCTCACTTTGACTAATGTACTTGCTTCTGACCTTCGATGATTAAGGTAAACATAAGCAAAACAATTTTTTGTTTTTATTATTGGTAAAGTAAGTGTTAACTTTTTTTTATCCCATCCTTCCATTATCCAGAACCGCAGCTAACAGGTTTGTTTGTGCGGCGCCCTCTACTGGACACGCGTGAATTTGCATTTCCTTCAGCCAGAAGCTTATTATTTTACTTTTGGAGTGTAACACAATATTGTATTGCATTACTTTTAAAAGTAACTTTCCCCAACACTGGTAACATTATCTAGTGTAAATGATGAATCAGGTTTGAGATTTGTGCTGGCGACTGTAGACAGGCCACCAGGGCACATACAGACTTTATCAAAGAATTTGCTGACTAAGCTAACTTTCTTTCTATCAGAGTTAGTATTGGCTGCAGATAAAGTCAGAATTGTTGGTGATTTTAATATACACATAGATCATGAAAAAGATGCATTGGGATTGGCATTTAAAGACTCTATTGGAACTTAACTCTATTGGAGTTAGACAACACGTGTCAGGACCTACTCATCGTTGTAATTATACTCTAGATCTAATATTATCACACGGAATAAATGTTGATGCCGTTGAAATTCTGCAGCAGAGCGATGACATCTCAGATCATTATCTAGTCTTGTGTAAATTTCATTTAGCCAAGGCTGCAAAGCCGAAGAACTCGATGTTGCGACAGAAACTTTTGACTCTGTCTTTTCCAGCACTTTAGACACAGTTGCTCCTTTGCGCTTAAAGAAGATTAAAGAAAATAGTCCAACGCCGTGGTACAACGAGCACACTTGGCCCTTAAGAGAGCAGCCAGAAAAATGGAGCACAACTGGAAGAAAACTAGATGTTTGTCGCATTTCATGGAGAAAGCACGATTGTGTACAGAAAGGCCTTAAAAGCTGCTATATCTGCTGATTTTTCAACACTTTTAGAAGAAACCCTAGGTATTTATTTGATACAGTAGGGTTAGGGTTAGGCTTTACAAATACAGCTTCAACTTCTGATGTTTCCAAGCAGCACAGCACTGTTCCCGAGCCTGAATCTGTTCCCGAGCCTGTATCTGTTCCCGAGCCTGAATCTGTTCTCGATCCCGAATCTGTTCCCGAGCCTGAATCTGTTCCCGAGCCTGAATCTGTTCCCGAGCCTGAATCTGTTCCCGAGCCTGAATCTGTTCTCGATCCCGAATCTGTTCCCGAGCCTGAATCTGTTCCCGAGCCTGAATCTGTTCCCGAGCCCGAATCTGTTCTCGATCCCGAATCTGTTCCCGAGCCTGAATCTGTTCCCGAGCCTGAATCTGTTCTCGATCCCGAATCTGTTCTCGATCCCGAATCTGTTCCCGAGCCTGAATCTGTTCCCGAGCCTCTATCTTTTCCCGAGCCCGAATCTGTTCTCGATCCCGAATCTGTTCCCGATCCCGAATCTGTTCCCGATCCCGAATCTGTTCCCGAGCCTGAATCTGTTCTCGATCCCGAATCTGTTCCCGAGCCCGAATCTGTTCCCGAGCCTGTATCTGTTCCCGAGCCTGAATCTGTTCCCGAGCCTGAATCTGTTCCTCAGCCTGAATCTGTTCCCAAGCCTGAATCTGTTCCTCAGCCTGAATCTGTTCCTCAGCCTGTATCTGTTCCCGAGCCTGAATCTGTTCCTCAGCCTGAATCTGTTCCTCAGCCTGTATCTGTTCCTCAGCCTGAATCTGTTCCCAAGCCTGTATCTGTTCCTCAGCCTGTATCTGTTCCTCAGCCTGTATCTGTTCCTCAGCCTGAATCTGTTCCTCAGCCTGAATCTGTTCCTCAGCCTGTATCTGTTCCTCAGCCTGAATCTGTTCCCAAGCCTGTATCTGTTCCTCAGCCTGAATCTGTTCCTCAGCCTGAATCTGTTCCCAAGCCTGTATCTGTTCCTCAGCCTGTATCTGTTCCTCAGCCTGAATCTGTTCCCAAGCCTGTATCTGTTCCTCAGCCTGAATCTGTTCCCGAGTCTGAATCTGTTCCTGAGCCTGTATCTGTTCCTCAGCCTGAATCTGTTCCCAAGCCTGAATCTGTTCCTCAGCCTGAATCTGTTCCTCAGCCTGAATCTGTTCCTCAGCCTGTATCTGTTCCCGAGTCTGAATCTGTTCCTCAGCCTGAATCTGTTCCTCAGCCTGTATCTGTTCCTCAGCCTGAATCTGTTCCCGAGTCTGAATCTGTTCCTCAGCCTGAATCTGTTCCTCAGCCTGAATCTGTTCCTCAGCCTGAATCTGTTCCTCAGCCTGTATCTGTTCCAGAGTCTGAATCTGTTCCTCAGCCTGAATCTGTTCCCGAGCCTGTATCTGTTCCTCAGCCTGAATCTGTTCCTCAGCCTGAATCTGTTCCTCAGCCTGAATCTGTTCCTCAGCCTGTATCTGTTCCTCAGCCTGAATCTGTTCCCAAGCCTGTATCTGTTCCTCAGCCTGAATCTGTTCCCGAGTCTGAATCTGTTCCTGAGCCTGTATCTGTTCCTCAGCCTGAATCTGTTCCCAAGCCTGTATCTGTTCCTCAGCCTGTATCTGTTCCTCAGTCTGTATCTGTTCCTCAGCCTGTATCTGTTCCTCAGCCTGAATCTGTTCCTCAGCCTGAATCTGTTCCTCAGCCTGAATCTGTTCCTCAGCCTGAATCTGTTCCCGAGTCTGAATCTGTTCCCAAGCCTGTATCTGTTCCTCAGTCTGTATCTGTTCCTCAGCCTGTATCTGTTCCTCAGCCTGAATCTGTTCCTCAGCCTGTATCTGTTCCTCAGCCTGAATCTGTTCCTCAGCCTGTATCTGTTCCTCAGCCTGAATCTGTTCCCGAGTCTGAATCTGTTCCTCAGCCTGTATCTGTTCCTCAGCCTGTATCTGTTCCTCAGCCTGTATCTGTTCCTCAGCCTGTATCTGTTCCTCAGCCTGAATCTGTTCCCAAGCCTGTATCTGTTCCTCAGCCTGAATCTGTTCCTCAGCCTGAATCTGTTCCTGAGCCTGTATCTGTTCCTCAGCCTGAATCTGTTCCCGAGCCTGTATCTGTTCCTCAGCCTGAATCTGTTCCTCAGCCTGAATCTGTTCCTCAGCCTGAATCTGTTCCTCAGCCTGTATCTGTTCCTCAGCCTGAATCTGTTCCCAAGCCTGTATCTGTTCCTCAGCCTGAATCTGTTCCCGAGTCTGAATCTGTTCCTGAGCCTGTATCTGTTCCTCAGCCTGAATCTGTTCCCAAGCCTGTATCTGTTCCTCAGCCTGTATCTGTTCCTCAGCCTGAATCTGTTCCCAAGCCTGTATCTGTTCCTCAGCCTGTATCTGTTCCTCAGCCTGAATCTGTTCCCAAGCCTGTATCTGTTCCTCAGCCTGAATCTGTTCCTCAGCCTGAATCTGTTCCTGAGCCTGTATCTGTTCCTCAGCCTGAATCTGTTCCCGAGCCTGTATCTGTTCCTCAGCCTGAATCTGTTCCTCAGCCTGAATCTGTTCCTCAGCCTGTATCTGTTCCCGAGTCTGAATCTGTTCCTGAGTCTGAATCTGTTCCTGAGCCTGAATCTGTTCCTCAGCCTGAATCTGTTCCCGAGCCTGAATCTGTTCCTCAGCCTGAATCTGTTCCTCAGCCTGTATCTGTTCCCGAGTCTGAATCTGTTCCTCAGCCTGAATCTGTTCCTCAGCCTGAATCTGTTCCTCAGCCTGTATCTGTTCCTCAGCCTGAATCTGTTCCCGAGTCTGAATCTGTTCCTCAGCCTGAATCTGTTCCTCAGCCTGAATCTGTTCCTCAGCCTGAATCTGTTCCTCAGCCTGAATCTGTTCCTCAGCCTGAATCTGTTCCTCAGCCTGAATCTGTTCTTCAGCCTGTATCTGTTCCAGAGTCTGAATCTGTTCCTCAGCCTGAATCTGTTCCTCAGCCTGTATCTGTTCCTCAGCCTGAATCTGTTCCCGAGTCTGAATCTGTTCCTCAGCCTGTATCTGTTCCTCAGCCTGTATCTGTTCCCGAGTCTGAATCTGTTCCTGAGCCTGTATCTGTTCCTGAGCCTGTATCTGTTCCCGAGCCTGTATCTGTTCTTCAGCCTGAATCTGTTCCTCAGCCTGTATCTGTTCCTCAGCCTGAATCTGTTCCCAAGCCTGTATCTGTTCCTCAGCCTGAATCTGTTCCCGAGTCTGAATCTGTTCCTGAGCCTGTATCTGTTCCTCAGCCTGAATCTGTTCCTCAGCCTGAATCTGTTCCTCAGCCTGAATCTGTTCCTCAGCCTGAATCTGTTCCCAAGCCTGTATCTGTTCCTCAGCCTGAATCTGTTCCTCAGCCTGAATCTGTTCCTGAATCTGTTCCCAAGCCTGAATCTGTTCCTCAGCCTGAATCTGTTCCTCAGCCTGAATCTGTTCCTCAGCCTGAATCTGTTCCTCAGCCTGAATCTGTTCCTCAGCCTGAATCTGTTCCTCAGCCTGTATCTGTTCCCGAGTCTGAATCTGTTCCTCAGCCTGAATCTGTTCCTCAGCCTGTATCTGTTCCTCAGCCTGAATCTGTTCCCGAGTCTGAATCTGTTCCTCAGCCTGTATCTGTTCCTCAGTCTGAATCTGTTCCCGAGTCTGAATCTGTTCCTGAGCCTGTATCTGTTCCTGAGCCTGTATCTGTTCCTGAGCCTGTATCTGTTCCCGAGCCTGTATCTGTTCTTCAGCCTGAATCTGTTCCTCAGCCTGTATCTGTTCCTCAGCCTGAATCTGTTCCCGAGTCTGAATCTGTTCCCGAGCCTGTATCTGTTCCTCAGCCTTAATCTGTTCCCAAGCCTGTATCTGTTCCTCAGCCTGAATCTGTTCCTCAGCCTGAATCTGTTCCCAAGCCTGTATCTGTTCCTCAGCCTGTATCTGTTCCTCAGCCTGAATCTGTTCCCAAGCCTGAATCTGTTCCCAAGCCTGAATCTGTTCCTCAGCCTGAATCTGTTCCTCAGCCTGAATCTGTTCCCAAGCCTGTATCTGTTCCTCAGCCTGAATCTGTTCCTCAGCCTGAATCTGTTCCTCAGCCTGAATCTGTTCCTCAGCCTGAATCTGTTCCTCAGCTGTTCCTCAGCCTGAATCTGTTCCTCAGCCTGTATCTGTTCCCAAGTCTGAATCTGTTCCTCAGCCTGAATCTGTTCCTCAGCCTGTATCTGTTCCTCAGCCTGTATCTGTTCCTCAGCCTGAATCTGTTCCTCAGCCTGTATCTGTTCCTCAGCCTGAATCTGTTCCCGAGTCTGAATCTGTTCCTCAGCCTGTATCTGTTCCTCAGCCTGAATCTGTTCCCGAGTCTGAATCTGTTCCTGAGCCTGTATCTGTTCCTGAGCCTGTATCGGTTCCCAAGCCTGTATCTGTTCCTCAGCCTGAATCTGTTCCTCAGCCTGTATCTGTTCCTCAGCCTGAATCTGTTCCTCAGCCTGTATCTGTTCCTCAGCCTGAATCTGTTCCCGAGTCTGAATCTGTTCCTGAGCCTGAGCCCTCCCATCATAATCTCCTCATCCATGCCTCCGCTGCTTCCTGTCAGCCCCTCAGCTCACCCTTATTCCACCATCAGTCATGCAGGGTCGCTGCGGGTCTGCCAGTCTCCAGCTCCACCATGGTCGGTGGATCCTCAGTCTCCACCTCCGGCCTTCGCAACCAGGACTCCACCTCCGTCAGTGGGCCGCCTGGAGTCGTCAGCCCGTTCTCCACCATGGCTCCTCCTTTGTTCTTTTCCCGCCTTTGTTTCTGTGGTTTCTGTCATTATCAGTTCAGTTGTATCACCTGTTTAGTCAGTCATTGTTATCTGTATGGTCCGATCTCCGTTGTGTGTTGCTACCTGTTCTGCTGTCTTATTTATTATATTAAACCTTTGTTTGTGGAAATATATCTTCGTCTCTGTCTGCCTTACTGCAAACACCCGTGACAGCATTAGTTTTCACTGTAATGCTGATGATACTCATCTCTATATTTTTCACGCCCTGACGAAACTTACCAATTCACAAAATTAACGGAATGATATAAAAAACTGAATGACTATTTCGTATTTCCTACTACTTAATTCTGAAAAAAGAGTTTCTAATTATTGGACCAAAAACTTCCTCACGTAATAATCTAGAATACTGTCTAACACTTGATGGCTGCTCTGTCAAGTCTTCGTCGTCGGTTAGGAACCTGGGTGTGTGAGTGTGTGTGTGTGTGTGTGTGTGTGTGTGCTCTTTGATACCAATCTTTCATTTGAAAGTCATGTCTAGTATCTGTAAAACCACATTCTTCCATCTTAAAAATATATCTAAATTACAACATATGCTTTCAATGATAAATGTGGAACAGTTAGTTCATGGGCTCAAGGCTAGATTATTGTAATGCTCTACTGGGTGGTTGCCCTGCACGCTTAATAAACAAACTACAGCTGGTTCAAAACGCAGCAGCTCGAGTTCTTACCAGAACCAGGAAGTATGACCATATTAGTCCAGTTCTGTCAACACTGCATTGGCTCCATATTAAACATTGTATACATTTTACAATATTGCTGATTACTTACAAAGCACTAAGTGGTATAGCTCCGCAGTACTAGTACAGTGGCGAGATTAACAAATAAACAGACATCACCTGAACAGATTATTCCATTACAGTTTAGTAGTTATGATTTTAGGATTTTCTTCCCTGAGAAAATTGAAAGCATCAGAAATAGAATTGTAAACGTACTACCTTTGACAGCGTCTTATGATTCAGCCTCAATTATCGCCCCTCAAGAACAGGACAGGAAGAGCTAAATAAACTAATCTCTGCATCTAAACCAACAACATGTTTATTAGATCCTATACCCACTAAACCACTGATAGAGTTGTTCACTGTAGCAGAAGAGCCTCTTCTCAATATTATCAACTCATCTTTATCTCTAGGTTATGTTCCAAGATCTTTCAAGCTGGCAGTTATTAAGCCTCTCATAAAGAAATCACAATTAGATCCAAATGAATTAGCAAATTACAGACCCATTTCAAATCTTCCATTTATGTCTAAAATACTAGAAAAAGTCATGACTGCTCAATTGTGCTCTTTTTTGCAAAATAATGATATGTATGAAAAATATTCTGGATTCCGGCCCCATCATAGCACATAACCTGCGCTCGTTAAAATTTCGAATGACTTACTTCTAGCTTCTGACCAAGACTGTATCTTAATACTAATTTTACTTGATCTTAGTGCTACAAAATTACACTGGTATACAGGGACAGGCATTAAGGTGGTTTAGATTGTACCTATCAGACCATTACCATTTTGTCTTTTTAAACTGGGAAAATCTAAGATAAGTCAATAAATTATAGAGTGCCGCAAGGATCTGTGTTAGGCCCTCTGCTATTTTCAATATATATGCTGCCACTTGGTAATATTTTAAGAAAACATTGAATTAGTTTCAACTGTTATGCTGATGATGCTCTAATTCTCTAATTTTCTTCTGTTAAATTGAGATAAGACTGAATTATTACTTATTGGACCAAAAACCAATACGTCAAACCTCTTAGAATACAATTTGCATTTAGAAGGATGTACTGTAACTTCATCCTCTTCAGTTAAAGACTTGGATGTTATATTAGACAGCAACTTGTCTTTTGAAAATCATATTTCATATGTTACAAAAACAGCCTTTTTCCACCTCATAAACATAAGCTCTGGCACATGCTATCTGTTTCTGATGCAGAAAAGTTAGCTCATGCATTCATGACCTCTAGACAAGATTACTGGATCCTGCATCCTCAATAAACAAGCTACAATTAGTCCAAAATGAGTTCTTACTAGGTCAAGAAAATATGATCCTATAATACCAAATTTATTATCTCCACACTGTTTACCTATTAAGTTCTATATCAATCATAAAGTATTGCTACTGAATTATATCACCTTACAATCCATCATGCTCTTTAAGGTCACAAAACTCTGGGCTTCTGGTAGTACCTAGAATATCTAAGTCCACTAAACGACGATGATGATGTAGTCAACCGGATCTGGGCCGTATCCAGATCAGATGGAGGACCTGCGCCTAGACACGACCACAACACATGATGTAGTCAGCCGGATCTGGGCCGTATCCAGATCAGATGGAGGACCTGCGCCTAGACACGACCACAACGCATGATGTAGTCAGTCGGATCCGGGCCGTATCCAGATCAGATGGAGGACCTGCACCTAGACACGACCACAACACATGATGTAGTCAGCTGGATCTGGGCCGTATCCAGATCAGATGGAGGACCTGCGCCTAGACACGACCACAACGCATGATGTAGTCAGCCGGATCTGGGCCGTATCCAGATCAGATGGAGGACCTGCGCCTAGACACGACCACAACGCATGATGTAGTCAGCCGGATCCGGGCCGTATCCAGATCAGATGGAGGACCTGCGCCTAGACACGCCCACAACGCATGATGTAGTCAGCCGGATCTGGGCCGTATCCAGATCAGATTGAGGACCTGCACCTAGACACGCCCACAACACATGATGTAGTCAGCCGGATCCGGGCCGTGTCCAGATCAGATGGAGGACCTGCGCCTAGACACGCCCACAACGCATGATGTAGTCAGCCGGATCTGGGCCGTATCCAGATCAGATTGAGGACCTGCACCTAGACACGACCACAACACATGATGTAGTCAGCCGGATCCGGGCCGTGTCCAGATCAGATGGAGGACCTGCGCCTAGACACGACCACAACACATGATGTAGTCAGCCGGATCCAGGCCGTATCCAGATCAGATGGAGGACCTGCGCCTAGACACGCCCACAACGCATGATGTAGTCAGCCGGATCTGGGCCGTATCCAGATCAGATTGAGGACCTGCACCTAGACACGACCACAACACATGATGTAGTCAGCCGGATCCGGGCCGTGTCCAGATCAGATTGAGGACCTGCACCTAGACACGACCACAACACATGATGTAGTCAGCCGGATCCAGGCCGTATCCAGATCAGATGGAGGACCTGCGCCTAGACACGCCCACAACGCATGATGTAGTCAGCCGGATCTGGGCCGTATCCAGATCAGATTGAGGACCTGCACCTAGACACGACCACAACACATGATGTAGTCAGCCGGATCCGGGCCGTGTCCAGATCAGATGGAGGACCTGCGCCTAGACACGCCCACAACGCATGATGTAGTCAGCCGGATCTGGGCCGTATCCAGATCAGATTGAGGACCTGCACCTAGACACGCCCACAACGCATGATGTAGTCAGCCGGATCTGGGCCGTATCCAGATCAGATTGAGGACCTGCACCTAGACACGACCACAACACATGATGTAGTCAGCCGGATCCGGGCCGTGTCCAGATCAGATGGAGGACCTGCGCCTAGACACGCCCACAACGCATGATGTAGTCAGCCGGATCTGGGCCGTATCCAGATCAGATTGAGGACCTGCACCTAGACACGACCACAACACATGATGTAGTCAGCCGGATCTGGGCCGTATCCAGATCAGATTGAGGACCTGCACCTAGACACGACCACAACACATGATGTAGTCAGCCGGATCCGGGCCGTATCCAGATCAGATGGAGGACCTGAGCCTAGACACGACCACAACGCATGATGTAGTCTGCCGGATCCGGGCCGTGTCCAGATCAGATGGAGGACCTGAGCCTAGACACGACCACAACGCATTATGTAGTCAGCCGGATCCGGCCCGTATCCAGATCAGATGGTGGACCTGCGCCTAGACACGACCACAACGCATGATGTAGTCTGCCGGATCCAGGCCGTATCCAGATCAGATGGTGGACCTGCGCCTAGACACGACCACAACACATGATGTAGTCAGCCGGATCCGGCCCGTATCCAGATCAGATGGTGGACCTGCGCCTAGACACGACCACTACGCATGATGTAGTCAGCCGGATCCGGGCCGTATCCAGATCAGATGGAGGACCTGAGCCTAGACACGACCACAACGCATGATGTAGTCTGCCGGATCCGGGCCGTGTCCAGATCAGATGGTGGACCTGCGCTTAGACACGACCACAACGCATGATGTAGTCTGCCGGATCCGGGCCGTATCCAGATCAGATGGTGGACCTGCGCTTAGACACGACCACAACGCATGATGTAGTCTGCCGGATCCGGGCCGTGTCCAGATCAGATGGTGGACCTGCGCCTAGACACGACCACAACGCATGATGTAGTCTGCCGGATCCGGGCCGTGTCCAGATCAGATGGTGGACCTGCGCCTAGACACGACCACAACACTTGATGTAGTCAGCCGGATCCGGGCCGTGTCCAGATCAGATGGAGGACCTGAGCCTAGACACGACCACAACGCATGATGTAGTCTGCCGGATCCGGGCCGTGTCCAGATCAGATGGTGGACCTGCGCTTAGACACGACCACAACGCATGATGTAGTCTGCCGGATCCGGGCCGTGTCCAGATCAGATGGTGGACCTGCGCCTAGACACGACCACAACGCATGATGTAGTCAGCCGGATCCAGGCCGTATCCAGATCAGATGGAGGACCTGCGCCTAGACACGACCACAACGCATGATGTAGTCTGCCGGATCCGGGCCGTGTCCAGATCAGATGGTGGACCTGCGCTTAGACACGACCACAACGCATGATGTAGTCTGCCGGATCCGGCCCGTATCCAGATCAGATGGTGGACCTGCGCCTAGACACGACCACAACGCATGATGTAGTCTGCCGGATCCGGGCCGTGTCCAGATCAGATGGTGGACCTGCGCCTAGACACGACCACAACACATGATGTAGTCAGCCGGATCCGGCCCGTATCCAGATCAGATGGTGGACCTGCGCCTAGACACGACCACAACACATGATGTAGTCAGCCGGATCCGGCCCGTATCCAGATCAGATGGTGGACCTGCGCCTAGACACGACCACTACGCATGATGTAGTCAGCCGGATCCGGGCCGTATCCAGATCAGATGGTGGACCTGCGCCTAGACACGACCACTACGCATGATGTAGTCAGCCGGATCCGGGCCCGTATCCAGATCAGATGGTGGACCTGCGCCTAGACACGACCACAACACATGATGTAGTCAGCCGGATCCGGCCCGTGTCCAGATCAGATGGTGGACCTGCGCCTAGACACGACCACTACGCATGATGTAGTCAGCCGGATCCGGGCTGTATCCAGATCAGATGGAGGACCTGCACCTAGACACGACCACTACGCATGATGTAGTCAGCCGGATCCGGGCCGTATCCAGATCAGATGGTGGACCTGCACCTAGACACGACCACAACACATGATGTAGTCAGCCTGAATGTTCCGAACCCAATCTGATCTTTGACCTATAATGCCTCCATTCTGTCACTGATGGAGTTTTGGTTCCTGCCACTGTCGCCTTTGGCTGTTGGCTTGCTCGCCTTAGGACACTTAATATTCAGCATTATTATTGATCTCCTGCATTGACACCATTATATGAGAACTGAACTGAGCTGGACGATGACATAATTTTTTTTTCCAGAGCGGCTGTATAGATAAATTTACTAAATTAATAACTTTTTTTCAACAGAAATGATTCATCACTGAACTGACTTAAGCTGGA
>NC_137139.1:37100102-37102602 GCF_949319135.1 Squalius cephalus
ACTTCAGCGCTGGTGGGTAAAGTGTATTCAGCAGCAGGTCAGGCCGCGGCATGTCTTCATTCCATGTCTATTCTCCAGTCATACCAGGCTGACCTGTTAAGGGACATTGATGAAGGTGGGGAAGCTAGTGTCAACACAATCAGAGAGCTACGTCGCGCTACAGATATATCTCTCCGGGCCACCAAGGAGACCGCCAAGTCAGTTTGGTGGTCTATGGCAGCCCTGGTGGCGTTGGAGAGGCATCTATGGTTAAATCTATCTGATATAAAGGACAACGTGCTTAGGGACGCCCCGCTCTCTTCTCATCGCCTCTTCGGCGGCTTGGTTAATTCGGCCATCGAGAGGTTTCAAGAAACTAAGAAACAGGCGGCGGTGTTCCAGAAGTTCCTTCTCCGCTGATCTCATGTCCCTGAGACTGCTGGGCGGGAGCAGTGTCGGCCGTTTACCAGCTCCTTGCATCGGGCGCAGCAAAATCTGAGTGCCTGCCGGTTCGCCTATTCAGGGCATCGACATGACTGTTCGACAAACACCAGAGGCCAGTCTCGAGAGACTGTTTTTCTTAGTAGATTCTTTGACAGCGTGGAAACTTCTGCCAAATGTTTCTCTATGTGTCATACAAATAGTAGAAAAGGGTTACAGAATTCAGTTCAGGTCTCGCCCGCTCAGATTCAACGGGGTGTTACCAACAGTGGTTCATCCCGAGCAGGCTCTGGTCATGGAACAGGAAGTGAAGTCTCTTCTGCAAAAGGAGGCTATAGAAAGGATTCCTCCACCCAGCAGAGAATCTGGATTTTAAAGCAGGTACTTTATAGTTCCAAAAAAGGATCGGGGCTTGTGCCCAATTTTACACCTGTGCCATCTAAATTGCTGCGTAAAGAAGCTTAAATTCAAAATGCTCACTTTAAAGCTGATCGTGTTGCAAATCAGGTCCTAAGACGATAGATCTGAAGGACGCATACTTCCACGTCTCAATCCTTCCACAACACAGGAAGTTTCTGAGGTTTGCTTTCGGGGGCAAAGCATACCAATATCAAGTACTTCCTTTCAGCCAAGGTTTATCACCCTGCACCTTCATGAAATGTTTGGATGCTCCACTGCGACTCCAGGGCATTTGCGTATTAAATTACAATTGACGATTGGTTGATTCTAGCTCAATCAGAGCACATGGCGGTTCAACATTGAGATGTTGTTCTAATGTAGAAGTTTGGGTTAAGGCTAAACGGCAAGAGAAGTGTGCTGCTTCCAGCTCAGAGAAACACCTTTCTGGACCGTAGTTTGGGATACGACGATAATGCAGGTACGTCTTTCTCCTGTTCGTATCGCTTCGATTCTCTCAGCTGTAAATGGTATAAAACTAGGCCAGTCACTCACTGTCAAACAGTTTCAAAGACTATTGGGGCTTATGCCAGCAGCGTCCAACGTAATACATTTTGGCCTGTTGTACATGAGACCCCTGCAGTGGTGGCTCAAAACCAAAGGGTTCTCCCCGAGGGGAAACCCACTCCGCATAATCAAGGTCACGAGGTGATGCCCACATGCCTTGGTTATGGGAAAAACTTGTTTTTTTTTCCCTAGGACCCATGCTTGGACCTCCTTGTCGTTGCGTAATGATAATGATGGATGCTTCTCTCACGGGTTGGGGGGCGATCATGAGTAGTCGCTCGGCTCAATGTCTGTGGCAGGGCCATCAGCTTTCTTGGCACATAAATTGTCTGGAGATGATGGCTGTGTTTCTAGCGCTCAAACCCTTCCTCCCAGACCTGAGAGGCCATCATGTGCTTGTTCGAACAGACAACACATCGGTGGTCTCTTAAGTAAACCATCAGGGGTGTCTGCAGTCCCGCCACCTATACAAACTGACTCTCCAGATCCTCCTGTGGGCCCAAGGGAAACTGCTTTCTCTCAGGGCAGCTTATATCGCGGGGCATCAAAACCAGGGAGCAGTGGCAGGGGCCGAGGCCCGGGGAATGGAGACTCCCTCTGAGGTGGTGGGCTCCTGTGGGAGAAATTCGGTCAAGTGGAAGTGGATCTGTTTGCATGTCTAGAGACAACACATTGTCCCATTTGGTTCTCCCTCATGCATCCGGCGCCGCTTGGGCTGGATGCCATGGTACAGACATGGCCGAGGCTACATCTGTAAGCATTTCCCCTGATCATTCTTTGCCCGGGAGTTCTGGAGAGGGTTTGCCAGGACGGGGCCCGTCTGTTGCTAGTAGCCCCTTATTGGCCGGCCTGAGTTTGGTTCTTGGACCTGGTATCTCTCCTCGACGGCTCTCTCCTAGAGATTCCATTCAGGAGGGACCTGTTGTCCCAAGTGAGGGGCACAATCTTTCACCCTGGTCCGCAGTTGGCTCCTGGCTCCTGAGGGGGCTCAGCTCATAGATTCAGGTCTCTCAACCAAGGTTGTTGAGACCATACTTCAATCCAGAGCTCCCTCCATGAGGAAACTGTACACCCTAAAATGGAGAGTCTTCACTTTATAATGCAGAGAATGTCAGTA
>NC_137139.1:37107602-37237602 GCF_949319135.1 Squalius cephalus
GCTACTATGCTAGTCCTACTATGATATTAGACTACATAGCCTATAATAAAAGATAATGCATTTCAAACCTGAACCAAATATATTTTTATTCCAAAAAAAGATTCAAGATCAACAGTCTGTCATTAGTCTTTATTCTGCAACAAAAAACAACAACATTAAAATCATGAACTGAAATGTCATTATGGGAAGAAAAACAACAACAATGACTGTTGTAACAGTGCGTAAATCAGACCTTTCAGGCTATAGCCTAACGCTAATAAGCCTTACGCCAAAATTATTAATACAACTAAATTGTCGGTCATTAAATAAGAAAACTAAATAATTGTGTAGATGATTTGCTTTGTGTAACCCGACCTCAGACATTAGGCTGAAGTATTTATTTTTGCACACAGTGCCGCGACCAATCAATCACTCGTTTACAATCAATCACTCGTTTACAATCAATCACTCGTTTACAATCAATCACTCCTTTACGACTGGCTGGCAGAGACGTTTTTGCTTTTTAGCGGCGTGTTGGGGTTCTGGTACACCAGCCATGTCAACGAAACGAATGAATGAAAATTAGCTTATCAATGCATTTCTAAATTCGCGCCTACAGTATCTTTGTAGAGCTTCAAAAAAAGAAACAAAAAAGATGCTGCAGCCAATGAGCAGCCGGCGGGGGATTCAGGACGACTCAAGCAGAAACTGAAATCAGCTAAAACTGTAGTTCAGACTGTAAAGAGATGGACCAATAAAGCAAAGCTGGATTTACAAGCCTGCTTCGAGTGCACTTTCTGTGCCTACAGGAATGGGGACAGAGTCTTGTTTAAGCGGGCCAAATAACACACTGACAAAGGAGATAAGAGTGGCTAAGAGGTACTATTCTGAAAAGCTGAGAAATTAGTTTTCAGCCAATGACCCTGCATCAATGTGGAAAGTCTTGAAAGACATTACTACCTACAAGACACCATCCCCCAGCACTGTGACCTGAATGAGTTGAAAAACCTTGTCTCACACACCCCACACCCGTTCTGACCTTCTCTCCATACACCCATCAACACCTCCAGATCAACCACTCTCCCCCTCCTACACTTCAGGTCTGTGAAGAAGATGTGTGTCGGGTCTTCCGGGAAACAGAAGGCAAGGAAAGCACCAGGCCCAGATGCCTTTTTCACCAGCCTCTCTACAAACCTGTGCTGTCCAGCTGGCCTTCATCTTCACTAACATCTTCAACAGATCACTGGAGCTGTGCGAAGTTCCTTCCTGCTTCCAACGCTCCACCATCATCCCCATCCCAAAGAAACCCACAATCACAGGACTGAATGACTACAGACCTGTTGCTTTGACATCTGTGGTCATGAACTCATTTGAAACACTGGTGTTGGCCTACCCTGAAGGACAGCACTGGATCCTCTTCAGTTTGCTTACAGATACCCCTTTTCCACCAAAAAAGAACTGGTTCGGAACTGGTGCTGGTTAAAAGTTGGTTCAACTTGCGAACCTTCTCAGAACCTGTTTGTTTTTCCACTGACTAGAGAGCCCAGTGAACAATGTCGTTACGTCACTGTGTACGTTGCCATACGTCTTAGCTTTCCCAGAAACGCCAACTTCGACCATAACAATTACAATGGCGGACTACATCGTCTTTCTCGGACTACAATGTTTCTCCTGGCTTTGCGATCTTATATTGGGGTCAGAAGAAGACGTTTAGAACACATTTGTGCTGCGCGTCTGGATATAGACGGAGGTTACGTTCGAGAAGAAGTCCGACAATAACCCCGCCCCCAGCCCCCGACGTAAGCATGACGTGGTAAAAGAACGGTTCTAGTCCAGCAAACAGTTGGTGCCGCTTTGGAACCAATTTTCCTGGCCAAGAACCGGTTCTTTGGCTGTCGAAACACAAAGAACTGGTTCGCGAGTAGGCACCGGCTCCGAACCGGCACCAGCACTGCCTTGTTGGAAAAGGGGTAAGAGTGAACATTGGACTACACTACATCTTGTAACATCTGGACAAACCAGGGACTTATTTGAGGAACCTGTTTGTGTACTTCAGCTCGGCCATCAACACCACCATCTCAAACCTCCTCCTGCCCAAACTAACCCAGCTCTCTCGTCCATCTGTCAGTGGATCTCCAGCTTCCTCACAGACAGGCAGCAGTGAGTGAGGCTGGGAAACTCTCACCCAGCACCCGCGTGATCAGCACTGGCGGCCCCCGGGTGTGCTCTCTCTCACCACTGCTCTTTCCCTCTACACCAACGACTGCTCCTCCACAGACCCCTCTGTCAAGCTCCTGAAGTTAGCAGACAACACCATACTCATTGGCCTCATCCAGGACGGTGATGAGTCAGACAGGAGGTTAAAGAGCTGGCTTTCTGGTGCAGTCATAACAACCTGGAGCTTAACACGCTCAAAATACTGGAGATGATCTTGGACTTTAGGAGAAACCCCCCAGCATTATTCCCACAGCACTGCGGCTTCAGTGATTCAATCAGGTTCCTGGGCACCCCACATCTCAGTGGGGTCCGAACTGCTGAGTCATCTTCATTTAATTATATAGCGCTTTTAACAATGTAGACTGTTCCAAAGCAGCTTTACATTGATAATAGGAAATTAAAGTAAAGTGTTTTGGCTTTATAGCAGCTTTAGAATAAAGAATCACTGGTGAATCTGAGTGATTCACTGGTACACCCCTCACCACTCTCCAAGATCTGTACTCATCCAGAGTTAGTAAAAGTGCTGGCAAAATCCCTCTGGACTCCTCACACTCAGGCCACTTCCTCTTTGAGCTGTTGCCGTCTGGTCGGCACCACAGAGCACTGAGCACCAGAACGACCAGGCAGAAGAACAGTTTCTTCTCATGAACATTAACAGTTAATGCCCCCACTAGGTAATACACACATGCAATACAGAACACTATTTATACTCATATTTATTTAGTGTAACAGAAGTCACTGATGGCAAGTTTGCGGAACCCAACTGCAGTTTATTACAATAATCCAAAGTGTTCAAGGTGTGTCTTGTCTAGTCATTAGTAGTCTGTGTATTTAAGCTCTCCTGTTTGACATGCGTCTTTGTCTAATATTAAGTTTTAACCATTGTCGGTGAGTTCCATGTTTATGTTAGTCTAGTCTAGTCAAGTCAAGTCAAGTCAAGTCAAGTCAAGTCAAGTCAAGTCTCTGTTTGTTTTGCTCACTTTTGTGAACATAATCAAGACAATTACCCAATGACAACATGGGACACATGACAAGGGGAGCACATGTCTAAACCAGGAGCATGACAATGGGAAAACATCAAACAAAACTCAAAACTAGATGTGATATTTAGCACACCATACCTCTTATTCACATTCCCTTACATTTATACATAACACACCTGTACATACACATATTTTCTATTGTCTATTGTGCATTTGTTATATTTTTATGCTGCTGTTGGTTATTGCTGCTGCTTTAGAGCAGGTACAGGACTTGCTACTGCCTATTCATAGACGACGCGCTGCTGTGAGTGACTGAGACATGCTGCTGCTGAACGATATAGCACAGTTACCCGTAGCAGATCTATACAGGTGGAGCTGGGGGAGGTGGAGGGGTTCTGAAGCGCTCATGAGTTACCCGTAGCAGATCTATACAGGTGGAGCTGGGGGAGGTGGAGGGGTTCTGAAGCGCTCATGAGTTACCCGTAGCAGATCTATACAGGTGGAGCTGGGGGAGGTGGAGGGGTTCTGAAGCGCTCATGAGTTACCCATAGCAGGTCTACACATGTGGAGCTGGGGGAGGTGGAGGGGTTCTGAAGCGCTCATGAGTTACCTGTAGCAGGTCTACACATGTGGAGCTGGGGGAGGTGGAGGGGTTCTGAAGCGCTCATGAGTTACTCGTAGCAGATCTATACAGGTGGAGCTGGGGGAGGTGGAGGGGTTCTGAAGCGCTCATGAGTTACTCGTAGCAGATCTATACAGGTGGAGCTGGGGGAGGTGGAGGGGTTCTGAAGCGCTCATGAGTTACCAGTACAGATCTACACAGGTGGAGCTGGGGGAGGTGGAGGGGTTCTGAAGCGCTCATGAGTTACCCATAGCAGATCTACACAGGTGGAGCTGGGGGAGGTGGAGGGGTTCTGAAGCGCTCATGAGTTACTCGTAGCAGATCTATACAGGTGGAGCTGGGGGAGGTGGAGGGGTTCTGAAGCGCTCATGAGTTACCCGTAGCAGATAGCAGATCTACACAGGTGGAGCTGGGGGAGGTGGAGGGGTTCTGAAGCGCTCATGAGTTACTCGTAGCAGATCTATACAGGTGGAGCTGGGGGAGGTGGAGGGGTTCTGAAGCGCTCATGAGTTACCCGTAGCAGATCTACACAGGTGGAGCTGGGGGAGGTGGAGGGGTTCTGAAGCGCTCATGAGTTACTCGTAGCAGATCTATACAGGTGGAGCTGGGGGAGGTGGAGGGGTTCTGAAGCGCTCATGAGTTACCCGTAGCAGATCTATACAGGTGGAGCTGGGGAGGTGGAGGGGTTCTGAAG
Organism: Squalius cephalus; assembly: GCF_949319135.1. Classification (NCBI taxonomy): domain Eukaryota; kingdom Metazoa; phylum Chordata; class Actinopteri; order Cypriniformes; family Leuciscidae; genus Squalius; species Squalius cephalus. Next base: position 37,112,098 of record NC_137139.1, read on the forward strand.
CGCTCATGAGTTACCTCGTAGCAGATCTACACAGGTGGAGCTGGGGGAGGTGGAGGGGTTCTGAAGCGCTCATGAGTTACCCGTAGCAGATCTACACAGGTGGAGCTGGGGGAGGTGGAGGGGTTCTGAAGCGCTCATGAGTTACCCGTAGCAGGTCTACACAGGTGGAGCTGGGGGAGGTGGAGGGGTTCTGAAGCGCTCATGAGTTACCCGTAGCAGATCTATACAGGTGGAGCTGGGGGAGGTGGAGGGGTTCTGAAGCGCTCATGAGTTACCCGTAGCAGATCTACACAGGTGGAGCTGGGGGAGGTGGAGGGGTTCTGAAGCGCTCATGAGTTACTCGTAGCAGATCTACACAGGTGGAGCTGGGGGAGGTGGAGGGGTTCTGAAGCGCTCATGAGTTACCCGTAGCAGATCTACACAGGTGGAGCTGGGGGAGGTGGAGGGGTTCTGAAGCGCTCATGAGTTACCGTAGCAGATCTACACAGGTGGAGCTGGGGGAGGTGGAGGGGTTCTGAAGCGCTCATGAGTTACCCGTAGCAGGTCTACACAGGTGGAGCTGGGGGAGGTGGAGGGGTTCTGAAGCACTCATGAGTTACCCGTAGCAGGTCTACACAGGTGGAGCTGGGGGAGGTGGAGGGGTTCTGAAGCACTCATGAGTTACCCGTAGCAGATCTATACAGGTGGAGCTGGGGGAGGTGGAGGGGTTCTGAAGCGCTCATGAGTTACTCGTAGCAGATCTATACAGGTGGAGCTGGGGGAGGTGGAGGGGTTCTGAAGCGCTCATGAGTTACTCGTAGCAGATCTATACAGGTGGAGCTGGGGGAGGTGGAGGGGTTCTGAAGCGCTCATGAGTTACCCGTAGCAGGTCTACACAGGTGGAGCTGGGGGAGGTGGAGGGGTTCTGAAGCACTCATGAGTTACCCGTAGCAGATCTACACAGGTGGAGCTGGGGGAGGTGGAGGGGTTCTGAAGCACTCATGAGTTACCTGTAGCAGGTCTACACAGGTGGAGCTGGGGGAGGTGGAGGGGTTCTGAAGCACTCATGAGTTACCCGTAGCAGGTCTACACAGGTGGAGCTGGGGGAGGTGGAGGGGTTCTGAAGCGCTCATGAGTTACCCGTAGCAGATCTACACAGGTGGAGGGGTTCTGAAGCACTCATGAGTTACCTGTAGCAGGTCTACACAGGTGGAGCTGGGGGAGGTGGAGGGGTTCTGAAGCACTCATGAGTTACCCGTAGCAGGTCTACACAGGTGGAGCTGGGGGAGGTGGAGGGGTTCTGAAGCGCTCATGAGTTACTCGTAGCAGATCTACACAGGTGGAGCTGGGGGAGGTGGAGGGGTTCTGAAGCGCTCATGAGTTACCCATAGCAGGTCTACACAGGTGGAGCTGGGGGAGGTGGAGGGGTTCTGAAGCGCTCATGAGTTACCCGTAGCAGATCTACACAGGTGGAGCTGGGGGAGGTGGAGGGGTTCTGAAGCGCTCATGAGTTACTCGTAGCAGATCTACACAGGTGGAGCTGGGGGAGGTGGAGGGGTTCTGAAGCGCTCATGAGTTACCCATAGCAGGTCTACACAGGTGGAGCTGGGGGAGGTGGAGGGGTTCTGAAGCACTCATGAGTTACCCGTAGCAGATCTACACAGGTGGAGCTGGGGGAGGTGGAGGGGTTCTGAAGCGCTCATGAGTTACTCGTAGCAGGTCTACACATGTGGAGCTGGGGGAGGTGGAGTGGTTCTGAAGCGCTCATGAGTTACCCATAGCAGGTCTACACAGGTGGAGCTGGGGGAGGTGGAGGGGTTCTGAAGCGCTCATGAGTTACTCATAGCAGATCTACACAGGTGGAGCTGGGGGAGGTGGAGGGGTTCTGAAGCGCTCATGAGTTACCCGTAGCAGATCTATACAGGTGGAGCTGGGGGAGGTGGAGGGGTTCTGAAGCGCTCATGAGTTACCCATAGCAGGTCTACACAGGTGGAGCTGGGGGAGGTGGAGGGGTTCTGAAGCACTCATGAGTTACCCGTAGCAGATCTATACAGGTGGAGCTGGGGGAGGTGGAGGGGTTCTGAAGCGCTCATGAGTTACCCATAGCAGGTCTACACAGGTGGAGCTGGGGGAGGTGGAGGGGTTCTGAAGCGCTCATGAGTTACTCGTAGCAGGTCTACACAGGTGGAGCTGGGGGAGGTGGAGGGGTTCTGAAGCGCTCATGAGTTACCCATAGCAGGTCTACACAGGTGGAACTGGGGGAGGTGGAGGGGTTCTGAAGCGCTCTTGAGTTACCTGTAGCAGATCTACACAGGTGGAGCTGGGGGAGGTGGAGGGGTTCTGAAGCGCTCATGAGTTACCTGTAGCAGGTCTACACAGGTGGAGCTGGGGGAGGTGGAGGGGTTCTGAAGCGCTCATGAGTTACCCGTAGCAGATCTACACAGGTGGAGCTGGGGGAGGTGGAGGGGTTCTGAAGCGCTCATGAGTTACCCATAGCAGGTCTACACAGGTGGAGCTGGGGGAGGTGGAGGGGTTCTGAAGCGCTCATGAGTTACCCATAGCAGGTCTACACAGGTGGAGCTGGGGGAGGTGGAGGGGTTCTGAAGCGCTCATGAGTTACTCGTAGCAGGTCTACACAGGTGGAGCTGGGGGAGGTGGAGGGGTTCTGAAGCGCTCATGAGTTACCCATAGCAGATCTACACAGGTGGAGCTGGGGGAGGTGGAGGGGTTCTGAAGCGCTCATGAGTTACCCATAGCAGGTCTACACAGGTGGAGCTGGGGGAGGTGGAGGGGTTCTGAAGCGCTCATGAGTTACTCGTAGCAGGTCTACACAGGTGGAGCTGGGGGAGGTGGAGGGGTTCTGAAGCGCTCATGAGTTACCCGTAGCAGATCTACACAGGTGGAGCTGGGGGAGGTGGAGGGGTTCTGAAGCGCTCATGAGTTACCCATAGCAGGTCTACACAGGTGGAGCTGGGGGAGGTGGAGGGGTTCTGAAGCGCTCATGAGTTACCCATAGCAGGTCTACACAGGTGGAGCTGGGGGAGGTGGAGGGGTTCTGAAGCGCTCATGAGTTACTCGTAGCAGGTCTACACATGTGGAGCTGGGGGAGGTGGAGGGGTTCTGAAGCGCTCATGAGTTACCTGTAGCAGATCTACACATGTGGAGCTGGGGGAGGTGGAGGGGTTCTGAAGCGCTCATGAGTTACCTGTAGCAGGTCTACACATGTGGAGCTGGGGGAGGTGGAGGGGTTCTGAAGCGCTCATGAGTTACCCGTAGCAGATCTATACAGGTGGAGCTGGGGGAGGTGGAGGGGTTCTGAAGCGCTCATGAGTTACCTGTAGCAGATCTACACATGTGGAGCTGGGGGAGGTGGAGGGGTTCTGAAGCGCTCATGAGTTACTCGTAGCAGATCTACACAGGTGGAGCTGGGGGAGGTGGAGGGGTTCTGAAGCGCTCATGAGTTACCTGTAGCAGATCTACACATGTGGAGCTGGGGGAGGTGGAGGGGTTCTGAAGCGCTCATGAGTTACTCGTAGCAGATCTACACAGGTGGAGCTGGGGGAGGTGGAGGGGTTCTGAAGCGCTCATGAGTTACCCGTAGCAGATCTATACAGGTGGAGCTGGGGGAGGTGGAGGGGTTCTGAAGCGCTCATGAGTTACCCGTAGCAGATCTATACAGGTGGAGCTGGGGGAGGTGGAGGGGTTCTGAAGCGCTCATGAGTTACCCGTAGCAGATCTATACAGGTGGAGCTGGGGGAGGTGGAGGGGTTCTGAAGCGCTCATGAGTTACCCGTAGCAGGTCTACACAGGTGGAGCTGGGGGAGGTGGAGGGGTTCTGAAGCGCTCATGAGTTACTCGTAGCAGGTCTACACAGGTGGAGCTGGGGGAGGTGGAGGGGTTCTGAAGCGCTCATGAGTTACCCATAGCAGGTCTACACAGGTGGAGCTGGGGGAGGTGGAGGGGTTCTGAAGCGCTCTTGAGTTACCTGTAGCAGATCTACACAGGTGGAGCTGGGGGAGGTGGAGGGGTTCTGAAGCGCTCATGAGTTACCCATAGCAGGTCTACACAGGTGGAGCTGGGGGAGGTGGAGGGGTTCTGAAGCGCTCATGAGTTACCCATAGCAGGTCTACACAGGTGGAGCTGGGGGAGGTGGAGGGGTTCTGAAGCGCTCATGAGTTACTCGTAGCAGGTCTACACAGGTGGAGCTGGGGGAGGTGGAGGGGTTCTGAAGCGCTCATGAGTTACCCATAGCAGGTCTACACAGGTGGAGCTGGGGGAGGTGGAGGGGTTCTGAAGCGCTCTTGAGTTACCTGTAGCAGATCTACACAGGTGGAGCTGGGGGAGGTGGAGGGGTTCTGAAGCGCTCATGAGTTACCTGTAGCAGGTCTACACAGGTGGAGCTGGGGGAGGTGGAGGGGTTCTGAAGCGCTCATGAGTTACCCGTAGCAGATCTACACAGGTGGAGCTGGGGGAGGTGGAGGGGTTCTGAAGCGCTCATGAGTTACCCATAGCAGGTCTACACAGGTGGAGCTGGGGGAGGTGGAGGGGTTCTGAAGCGCTCATGAGTTACCCATAGCAGGTCTACACAGGTGGAGCTGGGGGAGGTGGAGGGGTTCTGAAGCGCTCATGAGTTACTCGTAGCAGGTCTACACAGGTGGAGCTGGGGGAGGTGGAGGGGTTCTGAAGCGCTCATGAGTTACCCATAGCAGATCTACACAGGTGGAGCTGGGGGAGGTGGAGGGGTTCTGAAGCGCTCATGAGTTACCCATAGCAGGTCTACACAGGTGGAGCTGGGGGAGGTGGAGGGGTTCTGAAGCGCTCATGAGTTACCCATAGCAGGTCTACACAGGTGGAGCTGGGGGAGGTGGAGGGGTTCTGAAGCGCTCATGAGTTACTCGTAGCAGGTCTACACAGGTGGAGCTGGGGGAGGTGGAGGGGTTCTGAAGCGCTCATGAGTTACCCATAGCAGATCTACACAGGTGGAGCTGGGGGAGGTGGAGGGGTTCTGAAGCGCTCATGAGTTACCCATAGCAGGTCTACACAGGTGGAGCTGGGGGAGGTGGAGGGGTTCTGAAGCGCTCATGAGTTACCCATAGCAGGTCTACACAGGTGGAGCTGGGGGAGGTGGAGGGGTTCTGAAGCGCTCATGAGTTACTCGTAGCAGGTCTACACAGGTGGAGCTGGGGGAGGTGGAGGGGTTCTGAAGCGCTCATGAGTTACTCGTAGCAGATCTACACAGGTGGAGCTGGGGGAGGTGGAGGGGTTCTGAAGCGCTCATGAGTTACTCGTAGCAGGTCTACACATGTGGAGCTGGGGGAGGTGGAGGGGTTCTGAAGCGCTCATGAGTTACCTGTAGCAGGTCTACACATGTGGAGCTGGGGGAGGTGGAGGGGTTCTGAAGCGCTCATGAGTTACCTGTAGCAGGTCTACACAGGTGGAGCTGGGGGAGGTGGAGGGGTTCTGAAGCGCTGCAACTGCTACAGCAAATGCTGACCAGTATTTGAAGGTTGAGCAGCGAGCTCATTGGCTGCTGATACAGCAGGAACCAATCAGCTGTGCCCTATAGAGAATGATGTGATTGCGAGCAGATCGAGTTAAGGACCGATCAGCCTGCGCCATCTAGAGTTTCATGACAGAACTTTGTATTTGTCTTGAGGTAAATAGACTCAGAAGACTCTGTGTGTGAAAGTACATTTTTTTAGGATCAAGATCAGCTAATCAGTTGTGTCGTTTTAAAGGTGAATTGGGTATTTCTGCATCATTAGTGTCTCTTTAAGTTGAACCGCAATAATGCTGATTGAAACATGTTTCCTGATCACTCAATTCACACACTTCATTGGTCAGTAAACAAATAGCCCCGCCCCCAAACCCACATGATTGGCTGTGTCAGAAGTTAACATGCCGCTCAATCAAATCTTCTGAAAGCTTCACAGTGTTTCACTCTTCAGGAATCAAATTAATACAACACTAACTAGGTGGTTTAGTGCTGCAGAGTTCAGCTTAAATCCTGCAGTTACACACACACACACACACACACACACACACACACACACACACACACTCACACATTCATAAATCTGAAGATCGTCATTTGTTTCTCTTTCATCTTTATTTCTGTGTTCCTGGTGATGTCAGTTGCTATGCAACCATGCTATCAGAGCCAGTTTCCATGGCGACCGGACTAGCATCGTGCATTGAATGAGAGAGAGAGCGAGCGTGGGAAACACACAGACACACACACACACACACACACACACACACACACACACACACTTGAGTGAGTTTATGACGGTTATGAACTTTAGATTCATATTCAGGTGATTCTGGTGTGTTTCTGCTCTCAGGAATAATATTATTAGTGGAACAGATTAACACATTGATGTTGTAGTGTGTGTGTGTTGCATCTCATGAACGCTTGTATGTACACAGAATGCATGAAAGCAGCGTGTTGAGGGTCTGATTGGAGTGTCGTCCCTCTTTGATGACATCATCTTCATCAGCTCTGCAGTGGGCGCTGAGTGGAATACTGAGCAGCTCTGTGTCGCCCCCGTCTGGCCGGTCACAAAAGTGTGTGTGTGTGTGAGAGAGAGTGAGCGAATGTGTGTGTGTGTGTGTGTGAGAGAGAGAGTCTGTGAGAGTGTGTGAGTGTGTATGTGAGAGAGAGAGTCTGTGAGAGTGTGTGTGTGTGTGTGTGTGTGTGTGTGTGTGTGTGCGAGAGTGTGTGTGTGTGTGTGTGCGAGAGAGAGAGTGTGTGTGTGTGTGTGTGTGTGTGTGTGAGAGAGTGAGTGAGTGAGTGTGTGTGTGTGTGTGTGTGTGTGTGTGTGTGTGTGTGAGAGAGAGAGTGTGTGTATGTGTGTGTGCGAGAGAGAGAGAGTGTGTGTGTGTGTGTGTGTGTGTGTGAGAGAGAGAGAGTGTGTGTGTGTGTGTGAGAGAGAGAGAGAGAGAGTCTGTGAGAGTGTGTGAGTGTGTATGTGAGAGAGAGAGTCTGTGAGAGTGTGTGTGTGTGTGAGAGAGAGAGAGTGAGTGTGTGTGTGTGAGAGTATGTGTATGTGTGCGAAAGTGTGTGTGTGTGTGTGTGTGTGTGTATGTCTGTGTGTGTGAGAGAGAGAGAGTGTGTGTGTGTGTGTGTGTGTGTGTGTGTGAGAGAGTGTGTGTGTGTGTGTGTGTGTGTGTGTGTGTGTGTGAGAGAGAGAGAGAGAGAGTGTGTATATGTCTGTGTGTGAGAGAGAGAGAGTGTGTGTGTGTGTGTGTGTGTGTGTGTGTGTGTGTGTGTGTGTGTGTGTGAGAGAGAGAGAGAGAGAGAGTGTGTATATGTCTGTGTGTGTGTGTGTGTGTGTGTGTGTGTGTGTGTGTGTATGTGTGTGAGAGAGAGAGTGTGTTTCATATTTGAAAAGCAAAATTAGTGTTTTATAAAATGCAGGAAGCCATTGTTTTGTGACAGGAAGTCCATCTAACAGGAAGTGATGTCAGAGAAGGACCCTGTCCTTCATTTGATGTGTTTTTGACAGATCAGTGCAGAGGTTTTCAGGTCATTCAGACGGGTAATATTATTATAATTCTATTATATCTACTATAATATTTTTATATTTTATTATATTTTTATTTTTACTATTTTTAGTGTATATTTTATTTATTATATTTATGTATTCAAGCTATTACATTTTCTTAATTGTTACTGTTTAGAATCGTTACCGTCAAACTTTCTTTTTTTTTTAATTGAAAGTATTTTTTACTTAAAAAACATGTTAAACCAACATGAATATAAATATAACATTAAAATTAGATTGCATATTAAATATTAGGTAAGGGCTTTATATTGTTATTGATGAGCTGAGCTCAGTACACTCGTGCCTTTATGATTTAGATTATTAAATGATCAGTGTATTGTGTTTAACTTATATTTGTCAGTATTTGGGGTGTTGATGCAGGAGTGTGTGAAGATGCTTTTACTCCACGGTTATGTAAATGTAAAGTAATTCACACACACAGTTTATTTTTGTCTACTAGAGTAACAGAAGCCTTCAGATCAAACCGATTCTAAGATCACAGAAAGCACAAGATCACGATATTCATACAAATATTTAAAAAATGTGACCATGGATTTGAAAGGTGACTCTTGACGGCGTTTATTTATTGAGTGTCTGTCGTTTATGTCCGTTTCAATCAGAAACACGCTAAAGGCCTGTTCACACTAAGAATGATAACAACAATGATAACTATAATGATAACTATAACAATAACTATAATGATAATTATAATGATAATTATAATAACTAGGGATGCACCGATACCACTTTTTCCAGAACGAGTCCGTATAACCGATACCTGTATTTTCACTGCATTTATAATTTTTAAATCTATTGGCAGAGAAACCAAAAGAATATAAATCATATTAGTTGGCTTAATTTGTTCATCAAATAAATATTTCCTTCAGTTATTTACATGCTTAATTAAGCCTGCTAAAATGCATTGAATGAGCTTCTGTTGCTTTCACTCTTCATACTATTGCTCTATCATATTTTATCTTCATTTAACAGTACAGCTCCAGCAGAGCTCAGCGCTGAGGATCGGGTCAGCGGTGCAGATGTTTAGACACCAGTGAAATATCAATTCTTTATTCCAATTTTGAAACTACAACAAAAACTACAATAATTAATCAAATGTAAAAAAAACAAAACAAAACAAAACACTGCAGATTCATTACTGAATAAATTAAATATAGATGGATCTTTTTGTAAAGTTACAAAAGGTAGCCTATTTGGTCAAGAGCAGTGAGTGATTTATTTGTGCTTTGTTTGATTAGCATTAAAACACAGCAGCAGGTTTATTAGACTGCTGCCCCTTTAAGACCGAACGCACCGACCCTCATTTAAATATACTGTCTATGTTCGCTTCAATTCGTCAGTACAACAAGCAAGAAAGGCAGTTCACTTCAGTATTCGCGCACTGGTTTTCGGGGCGCGCGCTTTGAATGTTTGCGTTCATGGAACTTCTTGAACTTCACACGTCCTGTAATAATGTAGGGAATCACTCATTATACATAAATCAGGTTACAGTTCATGTTTTACTTACATAAACGATTTAGTTTTAATCCAAATAACACGTGCTGAGTAACGATCAGCAATCAAGAGCATTCAACAGAACAGAAGTGCTCTCTCTCTCTCTCTCTCTCTCTCTCTCTCGTAAGTTAACGTAAATAATAAGCTACATCATGGTTTTACTTTATTTGCCATAGACGTCAGTGGAAAGTTTGTAGTTCAGTCGGATGTCAGTTTAAAGGGGTGTGCTCGACCAGCTCGCGCGTCTGTGCCACTGCGCGCTTTTCTCTTATCAGCTCGCGCACCACAGCTGTGTTACTATATTTTGTTTAATATTCCACTAATAAGATACATTTACTACATAGACAGCCTTTTAAAATCCCCACTGTTGTCCGTGTTTCTTTGTCTGGACACAAGTGTACAAACGTTTTTTTTTTAAATGCTTTAAATGCTCCAGCTCTTTATAGCAGGATGGATTCTGATCGGCTGTCAATGTTTTTATCGTTCATCAGCTGGAAAAATTGTTCTGAAAGTGATTCCAAAGATATCGTTCCTTTGAGTCGTTATAGTTGCGGTGTGGACTTCACTATTCTTTCACATTTAGAAAGATTTTTCAAACTATCGCTATCTTTCTCGGAGTGAACTGGCCTTGTGTCTCTGCAGAAGTACCGTTACCATGACGAGGAGACTCCGCCCCTGCAGCACAGCCCCGCCCACCTGACTGCAGACAAGTCTGCTGAGATGCTCCACCTCAGTGACGCTGGCCACGCCCACATCGACGGTATCCACGGTTACACGCCCCAGATGCACATGTCCCCTGCCAAGGTAAGAGTCCTGCTCATGATGGGAGTGTGTTAGCGTCTTCTTTCTTACAGTCGGTGGTTGAGCTGTGGTGTGATTGGTCCTCAGGGGCCCGGCGAGATCGGTTTTATTTTATTCAGAAATTCTGTGTTTAAAGGTTAAATTAATTGTTAATAATAAAAAAGCATCTAATCAATGGAATTCATAAAACTTTAATGACTGAAATTCAAGCCTGTTAGCTGTTGTCAGGACACTGGACAGATCCAGTGAATAAGCAGCTGAGGCTGGTCAACTAACTTAGTTAACCCATAGTTGAGTGAATATGACCCGTCTCTCTGTCTCTCTCTCTCTCTCTCTCTCTCTCAGACCCGTCTGTCCTCATGTGTGTCTCGTCTCTCCAGTCTAACTGTTCTGCCCTTTATCTCAAACGCCTTGCTTGAGTATGCAGTCAGATAACGCCTCCCAAAGACAACAGACTCAGGGATTGTTTCCAAGGTTTACTGCTGCCCAAGGAATAACGTAAAACTGTAAAAATACAAAATACAGAATCCTAAATGTACTGAGTCAATTACATGTTCGCATAAGCACAACAAAGGCTTTTATATCGCATATAGTTAGCATCAGCTATATCAGAAACAGATTGGGCAATTCACGAAACAAAGAAAACTAAATTTACATCTGGTATATAAGATATAACAATTAAATATGCATAGGAATTATAATATAGCTACATCTACATACCGAAAGTGCCTTCAAAACAACTTAAATAAAGGAGCAATAGTAGCCATGACCGCATGCTCTTCCTTGCTGCTGGGCTCACATTTGTGATGTCATCATATAAGTACTTTAACAATATTATATGCAATACCCAACCTTGAGCAGAAGGGGTCGCTTCACTACAACTTTTATATTGAATAAATGCAGAATTTTCATATAGAACAGCACTCTCCCCGTCTAGTATTCGGGGAATACCAAACCTTTTTACTTGAGTTTAAACATGAACGGTCTTTTCCGAATCTTCATGAAGGAGGAGTACTATCTCTTTAATAGGTCTCAGAAACAGTTTGGGTCCATCTTTCCCAAAGATTTTTACTTGTACTTTTCGAACTCGCCCATCTTGGCTGGGGTAAGTTTCCGTTATGATGCCCAGAGGCCAAGTTTCCGTTTTGACTGAGAGTCCTTGAGCAGAACTATGCATCCTTTGGAAACGTTGGGCTGTTGGTGTTGCCCTTTTCGTCGATGTTGTAGGGTTGAAAGGTACTGTTTACGCCATCTGTCCCAGAAAGTGTTTGCGAGGCTTTTGCACAGTACGCCACTGTTGTTTGTACAGATCAGGCTTTCCAAAGTTCCCAGGTGGAACTGAGCTAGGACCAGTCTTTTGGGTAAGTAATGTGGCAGGTGTTAGGATGAAAGGATCTGTTGGATCAGTAGACACAGGTATCAGTGGTCTGTTGTTTATAATGGCAGTAACTTCAGCCATGAAGGTGGAGAGTACCTCGTGTGTGAGTTTAGAGGATGACATCTGAAGAAGCATGGAGTCCAAAATCCTACGAGCAATACCAATCATCCTTTCCCATGCACCCCCCATGTGCGACGAATGTGGAGGGTTGAAAGTCCATATGCAGCTGTGATCTGACAAGAATTGTTTCACCGCCTTTTCATCAACATTGGAAGGAATTTGCAGGTCTTTACAAGCTATAAATAAAATTGGTCCCTCTATCAGAGCGAATCCGTTTCACTGGACCCCGGATTGCCAGAAACCTCCTTAAAGCATTAATAAAACTGGAGGTATCTAGGGACTCAATCACTTCTATATGAATGGCTCTGACACTTAGACATGTGAACAGCACCGCCCATCTTTTGCTTTCTGCATAGCCGCCTCTTGTCCTACGAGCAGACACTGACCAGGGGCCAAACACATCTAATCCCACATGTGTGAAGGGAAGCTCTATTGCTGAGCCTGTCGGCGGGCAGATCTGCCATCTTTTGAGTCTCGCAGCCCCTCCTGAGTCAGCATACAACAGGAATGGATGAGACTGTTCACACGTCTTTTGCCTCCTATTATCCAGTAGCCGGCAGATCTTATCGCTCCCTCTGTGAAATGACGACCCTGATGATGCGTTTGCTCATGAACGTGTTGTGTTAGAAGTAATGCTACATGGTTCCTACCCGGTTTGATGAGGGGCCCCTTTTCTTCAGAACCTAGATCTGCTTTGACCAGACGACCTCCTACCCTCAGCAGTCCGCTTTGATCAATGAAGGGAACTAGTTTTAGAAGTGTGCTAGTTTTGGGAAGTGGTTCATTCCATTTGAGGCACTGCAACTCGTCAGCAAAAGTTTCCTGTTGTGCTGCTCGTATGACAACTTCTGGGCTCTGAAGTATTGTGTCAGCACTAAGAGGAAGTTTGCAACAGTGCCATCCTTTGCATGCCTGAGGGGTGTCGATTTGACCTTGCTTATAAGAGCGTGCAATATGAATCAGCTTTCCAACAGCTCAGATCAGACGGCTCCAGTCCGAAAAGCGTTCAGTCGATCAGGATCAACAAGTGCGAAGGGTTCTCCAGGGAAAGTATCTGTTTTTGGATGATGCAAGAATTCTGGTCCACTGAACCAGATAGTGATCTGCAATTTGGTTGGAGCTACTGGTCATGTTGCAACATCAGCTGGATTATGCTCTTACCTCACATAATGCCATTGTTATGGCAAGTGCTGGCTAATGCTAATCGTAAATTCTCTATTATTATTATTATTCACGTCGGCACTAATGATGTTGGACTCCGCCAGTCGGAGATCACAAAAATCAACATTAAAGAGGTGTGTGAACTTGCAAGTACGATGTCAGGCACTGTAATTTGCTCTGGCCCCCTTCCTGTTCGCAGGAGTGATGAGATAGTTAGTAGATTGTGTTCACTGAATCGCTGGCTGTCTAAGTGGTGTCCGCTTAATAATATAGAATTCATAGACAAGTTTTTGGGGCAAACCTGACCTGTTGAAAAGAGATGGTATTCATCCCTCCTGGGATGGTGCTGCTCTTCTCTCTAGTAATATGGCACATAGTCTTAGAGCTCAAACATGACAATCTGGGGCTCAGGTCAGGAAGCAGACAGACTGGCTAAACCGACCGTCTGCTAGCGGCCTCGCGTCACCAAGGTCAGATAAATCCCATCACATAGAGCCTCTTTCACCTAGCTATCATCATATAGAGACTGTGTCTGTTCCCCGAATTAGGAAATACAAAAAACTCATAAACCCATTCAAGGGTAAAAATTTAATTGATGTTCAACAAATAAAAAACAGATATAATATGGATGAGCAAATGATAAAGCTCGGGTTGCTGAATATTCGATCCCTTACTTCAAAAGCACTTATTGTTAATGATATGATTACAGATAATAACCTAGATGTGCTGTGTTTGACAGAAACCTGGCTAAAACCAGACAATTATATTACTTTAAATGAGTCCACCCCACAAGATTACTGTTATAAACACGAGCCTCGTCTGAAACGCAAAGGGGGTGGTGTTGCTGTAATTTATAGTAATATCTTCAGAATTACTGAGACGTCTTGTTTTGAATATAATTCTTTTGAAGTGTTGGTGCTTAATGTAACATTATCTAGTGTAAATGATAAATCACGTTTGAGATTTGTGCTGGCTACTGTATACAGGCCACCAGGGCACCATACAGACTTTATCAAAGAATTTGCTGATTTTCTATCAGAGTTAGTACTGGCTGCAGATAAAGTACTAATTGTTGGTGATTTTAATATACATGTGGACAACGAAAAAGATGCATTGGGTTTGGCATTTAAAGACATTGTAAATTCAATTGGAGTTAGACAACACGTGTCAGGACCTACTCATCGTCGTAATCATACTCTAGATCTAATATTATCACACGGAATAGATGTTGATGCCGTTGAAATTCTGCAGCAGAGCGATGACATCTCAGATCATTACCTAGTTTCTTGTAAACTTAATTTAGCCAAGGCTGCAAAGCCGACTCCGTGTTATAAATATGTTAGACCTATCACTTCTGCCACTAAAGATTGCTTTATTAATAATCTTCCTGATTTAGTTTCATCATCTCAGCATCCCGGATAGCTTAGAAGAACTCGATATTGCGACAGAAACTCTTAACTCTTTCTTTTCCAGCACTTTAGACACAGTTGCTCCGTTGCGCTTAAAGGGCCTGAGTGTGCTCGTTGTACCATGGCGTTGGACTATTTTCTTTAATCTTCTTTAAGCGCAACGGAGCAACTGTGTCTAAAGTGCTGGAAAAGAGAGAGTTAAAAGTTTCTGTCGCAATATCGAGTTCTTCTAAGCTATCCGGAATGCTGAGATGATGAAACTGATCAGGAAGATTATTAATAAAGCAATTTTTAGTAGCAGAAGTGATAGGTCTAACATATTTGTAACACGGAGTCGGCTTTGCAGCCTTGGCTAAATGAAGTTTACACGAGACTAGATAATGATCTGAGATGTCATCGCTCTGCTGCAGAATTTCAATGGCATCAACATTTATTCCATGTGATAATATTAGATCTAGAGTATGATTACGACGATGAGTAGGTCCTGACACATGTTGTCTAACTCTAATTGAGTTTACAATGTCTTTAAATGCCAAACCCAATGCATCTTTTTCATTATCGATGTGTATATTAAAATCACCAACAATTAGTACTTTATCTGCAGTCAATATTAATTCTGATAGAAAGTCCGCAAATTCTTTGATAAAGTCTGTATGGTGCCCTGGTGGCCTGTATACAGTAGCCAGCACAAATCTCAAACGTGATTTATCGTTTACACTATATATTTTACATTAAGCACCAACACTTCAAAAGAAGTATATTATGTAAAACTTGATTTCTTAGTGGTTTTGAAAATATTACTATAAATTACAGCAACTCCTCCCCCTTTGCGTTTCAGACGAGGCTCATGTTTATAACAGTAATCTTGTGGGGTGGACTCATTTAAAGTAATGTAATCATTTGGTTTTCGCCAGGTTTCTGTCAAACACAGCACATCTAGGTTATTATCTGAAATCATATCATTAACAATGAGTGCTTTTTGAGTAAGGGATCGAATATTCAGCAACCCAAGCTTTAGCATTTGCTCATCTGTATTATAGCTGTTTTTTATTTGTTGAACAACAATTAAATTTTTAACCTTAGATGGGTTTGGACGTTTTTCGGATTTCCAAATTCAGGGAACAGACACAGTCTCTATATGATGATATCTAGGTGAAAGGGCTCTATGTGATGGGATTTATCTGACCTGGGTGACGCGAGGCCGCTAGCAGACGGTCGGTTTAGCCAGTCTGTCTGCTTCCTGACCTGAGGCCCAGACTGTCATGTTTGAGCTCTAAGACTATGAGCCATATTACTAGAGAGAAGAGCAGCACCATCCCAGGAGGGATGAATACCATCTCTTTTCAACAGGTCAGGTTTGCCCCAAAAACTTGTCTATGAATTCTATATTATTAAGCGGACACCACTTAGACAGCCAGCGATTCAGTGAACACAATCTACTAACTATCTCATCACTCCTGCGAACAGGAAGGGGGCCAGAGCAAATTACAGTGCCTGACATCGTACTTGCGAGTTCACACACCTCTTTAATATTAATTTTTGTGATCTCCGACTGGTGGAGTCGAACATCATTAGTGCCGACGTGAATAATGATCTTAGAGAATTTACGATTAGCATTAGCCAGCACTTTTAAATTTGCTTTGATGTCAGGCGCTCTGGCTCCCGGCAAACATGTGACTATGGTGGCTGGTGTCTGTATTTTAACGTTCCGTGTCATAGAATCGCCAATAACTAGGGCACAATCAACAGGATTCTCAGTGGGTGTTTCACTGAGCGGGGCAAATCGATTTGTTATGGTAATCGGAACGGAAGAGTGGTTTTTTGATCCGCGACTAGAGCGATCCCTCACTGTCACCCATTTGCCCTGCTGCATGGGCTCTACTTCAGCTGGAACCGAATCATGTAAAGAGTTCACTATGCTAGGCGCATCCAAAGCAGTATCTAAAACTCTAGCACTCTTACTATCCTCAATTAAAGTTTGGATGCGTGTCTCTAGTTCTGAAATCTTCTCTGTCAGAAGATGTCTCCTTGCATTCATCACATATAAATTCTATATTGCCGACAGAGAAGGCTATGCTAAACATGTGACATGAAGTGCAGGTGACAATAACAGGACAAGACATTACTCACCGTGTTTGTTGACTGATTCTTACTCACCTGAGCTTTTTATGAACTCAAAGGCACAAGCGCGCGAGAGAAAAATAAATAAAAAATAGCTGAGCGCATGGGTGGCGCATTAACAGGCTAGCTAGCAAATTACTAGCGTGTTGTGCTAGTAGTAACGGAAGCTAGCGATGTCAGGTTAATCTGAGATGTTGGGTAAGCTGTTTTTAGTAGTATAAACAACTAGAAATTGTAGTAAATGATGGTTCAAAACAAAGAAATACGAGGCTAAGACGGAGCTTACAGCACCGAAGCAAACAAACTCACAGCAGGCAGCGAAGCAGACAGGAGCAATCGATCAGGAGCAATCCAACCTCCAATCTATATCTACCATGAAGGCGACAGGCTCTTTGCGAAACCGCATGAGGACACCGAGGAGACTGTTGTTGAGGTCAGGCCGTCAAGAGAACCTTGTTCAGTGATGCACCTTTGGATTGAGCTCTCGAGTCAAAGACCACTCGGATCTGGGATGGCTTTTTTGGATGGTACACGGCAAAAGAAGGTAGATACCAACTCTGTTCATTGGGATCAACTGAAGGAGCTATTTCTGCATGATCATTTTGGAATAGCCTCTCCATGAAGGCTACAAAGTCTTTTTTCATCTCAGGCTTCTTCCGGAGAAGTGAATTGAAGCTTTCCACAGCTTGTGGACGATTGTTTGGCAGATATTGCCTTGGCTGCATCTTTTGTTCTCTGAAATACATCCCATTTTGCTAGTCTTTGAGTCCGCTCCTTGATAAGGGACTTGGTGAGTGACTCGCTTTGGGATCTATCCTTTACAGTGTAGTTGTTAGGACATGGGTGAAAGTATGTAGACTGACCGTTCTCCATAATGTTGGTGTGATAAGTTTGGATGAAAGTCGGTTTATGAACTTTCCCGAGGCACATGTCTCCAATGATTACCCACCCGAAGTCCAACTTTTGCGCAAAGGGAGCATTTGGTGGCCCATTCACTTGCTTATGGGCTTTGTGGACTCTGATCATATCTCTGCCTAACAGGAGAAGAATGGGAACATGATGATCGGGCTCTGGAATGTACCTTGCAAGATGTTTTAGGTGCCTGTGGTTACTAACTACTTCTGGAGTGGGGATTTCAGAGCGATTGTCTGGAATTTCGTTACACTCAAGTAGCACTGGTAAGGGTAAGACTAAGCTTCAAAGGTTTCCACTCAAAAGCCTCGTGCTAGCCTGCCTCCTGTTTCGACTGTGCCTGCGCATGTTTTGAGAGTGTGGGCTACGTTACACTCTGTTATGCCAAACAGATCGAAGATTTCTGATCTTGCGAGTGATCTGTTGCTTTGATCATCTAGTATCACACACGTTTTGACTGCCTTTTCTTGGTGGCCTTCAGGAAATACTTTCACGAGACATACCTTGGAGCATGAGTGTGGAAGTTAACTGTCTCCACATACCTTGGTACAAGCTGAGGAAACCTCAGATTCCACAGGTACGTCCTCACTCACTTCGTGATCCTCCGATGTCAGGAATTGTGGTTCTTTCATTCATGGTGCTGGGCCTGGATGGAGCGCAGCCATGTGGGTAACGCTGCCACATTCTGAACACTTAACATCCTGATCACAGTTCTTTGCCATGTGGAATATGGAGCTGCAACATTTAAAGCATATGCCTTGTTGTTTGATCAATGACTTTCTCTCTTCCATAGGTTTCATCTTGAATCCTCAAAATCTGAACAGAGAGTGAGGCTTATTGTGTAGAAAGCACTGTTTTGCTGGATTTACCTTATTTTTGAGTTCACTGGCAGCTGATGAATTCTCAGAGGAGACCTGGGTCTTGTATGTGATGACAGCTCTGGGAAAAACAGATTTGTTTAACTGTCTGTTTGGTTTGCGAGTTTCTTCCTGTACAGCTGTAAGAAAGAAACTTGGTTTGTTGTGCATTTTAGCTTGCTGACACACAAAGTCTACTAAGAAATTGAAGGGTGGAAAGGAAACTCTGCAGTCCTCTTTCTACTTAGATCCCACTGTGAGCCACTTCTCTTGTAAGCTGAATGGCAATTTCTGAATTACCGGATTTACTCCCCGTGGTGTGTCTAGATAGGAAAGACCCATTAGATCACCACCCTGCTTAGCTGCTTGGATGTCCATGAGCAAATCTCCCAGCTTGCACAGTCTGTGACTGTCTCTGTTTGCTATTTTTGGGAAGCTCTCCAGTTTAGCAAATAGAGCACTTTCTACCATTTCCGGTGAGCCATATGTTTCATAAAGTATGTCCCAAATCAGAGTGAGCCCTTGTAACGGATGGTTAATGTGCACAGCTCTGATCCGTCTTGCATGCTCAGCTGACTCACACCCCAGCCATTTTACTAGCAAATCCATCTCCTCGCTAGGTGAGAGGTTAAGGTCTTTAGTGGCATTTATGAAGGATGCTCTGAAAGTCTCTGGATGTTTGTTAAACTGCGTAAGGCCAGTAGACACTAATTCATGTCTAGCGATAAACTTGACGACATCAGACATTTGATTATTTGCGTACAGATTACCTTGATTACCTTGATACTGTCCAGCTTGTAAAGGTGTAGCTGACTGAGTCTGATAATAGCCGAGTGGCACGCTTCTGTCTCCGCTCCTTTCCTCACTGCCTGGAAATGGTGCAGATCGTGGGTGATGCACATCTCGAGGTGACCTGTAGTACGCCTCATGCTGAGCCGGTCGTGTAAACTGTACATCCTTGGATTGCGAAATGGTAGGGTACTGCACACACTCTGCATCCACAGGCTGAGACTTGGGTTGTATGGCATAAAAACCACACTGGCCCTCAGTAGTAGGATTCAGTAGTCTGTGGTTGTTGCACTTCTGAAACGTTTATGCCTCCGTTATCATAAAACGGCCCATCCAGCGCTGGCATTTGTGAATCTATAGCACTATCCACTATCCTGTTGTATCCTCTATAGGTAGGTCTATTACACTCGAATTCTCTCTACTTTCTTGCTCTGCAGCTGTTTCTAAAGCCTCTGCTTTTGCTTGAATGGCTTTTTAGCAGCCTTAAAGTCTCTAGTGATGCCTCAAGCTGTGCTTGTTGTATTTTAAGTTCACTTTCTTTCTTAGCAAACACTATTTCTGCTTTAGCCGCTTCAGCCTCTGCTTTAGCCATTACAGCAGCTGTGGTTACAGCCGATGAGCCTCGTGAGCGCCGTGACGAACATGATGCATCAGATGCTTGCCTCCGTGATCCAGACTTGGAAGAAGATCACCTTATGGGCTAGCCGTGGAGTTAGAAACTTGAAGTTGGTCACCGAAGATTTTCATTTATTGCTCTGCCCTTTATCTCAAACGCCTTGTCAGAGTCAATGACATGTTCGCATAAGCATAACAAAGGCTTTTACATTACATATAGTTATCATCAACTATATCAGAAACAGATTGGGCAATTCACGAAACAAAGAAAACTAAATTTACATCTGGGATATGAGATATAACAATTTAATATGCATAGGAATGATAATATAGCTACATCTACATACCGAAAGTGCCTTCAAAACAACTTAAATAAAGGAGCAATAGTAGCCATGACCGCATGCTCTTCCTTGCTGCTGGGCTCACATTTGTGATGTCATCATATAAGGGGTCACTTTACTACAATTTTTATTTCGAATAAATGCAGAATGTTCATATAGAACAGCACACTAACACTCTGAATGATGTCTCACATTTCAGTCCAGTGTCGCGTCAGTCTCAGTTATGTAACTACCCGTCCTCTCCTGTAACTAGTCCTGCTGTTGTGTGTGTTGCAGCCAGTGTTGCTCCCCAGTGGCCACGCGCCGTACTACGCCACCTCCACTCTGGTAAGCTCATACTCTTACCATACTCTTACCATACTCTATAGTCGTCGACATCAGTGTGAGTCACAATCAACTTTTCTGCACTTTTTAATGTATTCTAAGCCCATTGTCAAATAGGCTATTCCAGGGTGACACACAAGTTTTTAAAGTGCCCCATTATACTATTTTAAAAGTTCCTAATGTTGTTTTAGAGTTGTGAAACAACCACATTTGTTCCAGGTTCTCATACATCCAAGGTAAAAAAAAAAACACTTTAATTCTCTCATAATCTCCACTGCAGCATCAGCTCTTTCCTCTCAGTGTCTGAAACGCTTCGATAAAGATTCAGTCTCTCTAATCCCCACCTCTCTGAGAGCTGCTCTGCTCTGATTGGTCAGAAAGCAAACGCTCATTATCATATCTGAATCTCAGTGATCTGAAACTCTTGATCACAGTGATACGAACAGTAACGATGGCGTGGGTTTTACCGTATCAATCTCATCAAAGTGGATTTGCTTTTTCAGCAGAAACAGCGTCTTCTCGACACGAACAACACGAACCAAACTCTTCCAGTCTCAGATAAACTACAGTGTTTGAGGGCGGAGCAAAGAGACGCTGTTCAGCCAATCAAGACCAGAGGCGGGCATTATGCAAATGAGTAACAAACCTACGTAGACTCAGCGGAAGTGAGACTTAATTACTGACGACTCGTTTCAGTTCAGAATCACTTCTTTCTTTTAGGAGACAAAAAATCCATTTATCTGCACTTTAATCTTTGAAACTTTGCAGACCTTTTACATCCACAAACAGCTTTTATTACACCTTGCATGAAAGGATATGTCTCAAAAAGGGTGTACTTTAAAATTAGGAGAAGATCCACCAACTTGTTCTTTTGAGAAAAAAAACATAGTACCGGTATGTTTTTTCTCAAAAGAACATGTATTTCATGCATGGATGCTGTAACTTCTGACAGCACTGCATGATCTGTATTTATAACTATATGAATATATAGTTTGATGCTCGTTTCAGAGTGAAGCGCTGCACTGTTGTGTTCATTTACAAGTGAGCAGCTCTTGATCCAGTGTTTTCCACAGCAGCTCATAATAACATGAGTAATGTGTAATAATAACAGTACAGTGGCAACAATATGCGTCTGTTCATTCATTCTTGTCAAAGTTACCCACCGAATTGACAACACGCTGACGTGTTACAAACCAATCGATGTCAAGATGCAGCCCACATAGATGATGACGACAGGACGCAAGTATGCCATGTAAAGTTCTTTAGTGCGCTCGCATAGTTGCAATGTGAAACCAAACCAAAATTTACTGAATGTATAAAATGTATCAAAACATGAACTTTGGTGCGGACCTTCAGGTGTGAAAACGCCCTAAGTTTGGGTCGCTTACATCCTGCATTTGGGAACAAAACACGCGCCAGCTCCAATCTTTCCTGCAGACATTGCAGAGGGAGAACTAGTCACTGCATTTGATCACATTATGTGTCTGAGTTTTCTGAGTGTGGTTTGAGATGGAGCCGCCTCTAAACGTCAGTTCTTTCTCTGATTGGTTACGTTAGCTGTCAGTCAGATCGTGTTCCTTTGTAAGTGGGTGGTAGTTGGTCGGTTAAAGTTGCTGTGCGACGTCATGCTTAAAGTCAGACGCTCGTCAGATTTCTGTCAGCACAGGTATGTTAGTCCAGATGTGAGTCCAGGTGAACAGACAGACAGCTTGTTCTCCATCTCCCTATCCTGCTCTCACACCAGCACAAATATCGCCATAGTGATGGAAGGGATGTTGGTCTCCATAGCAACAGGACCACTTCATGTTTTTTTTATTCCAGTGAGAGAGAGAGAGAGAGAGAGAGAGAGAGAGAGAGAGAGAGAGAGAGAGAGAGAGAGAGCACGTTATGTGATGTAACCCTTTATTGAATGTTTTTCTTGATTTTGCGTAGTGTCTCAAAAATCACTTACGGTACGGCATCTCTTTTCTATTCTATTCTTTAATCTGCATCATGGTTTCCTATGAAAATTCTGGGAGAGAGAGAGCGAGAGAGCGCGCGTGAGAGACACTGTGAGTGTGTGTGTGTGTGTGTAAGTGAGTCGCTCTCGCGGCAGCAGGATGAAGCTCCTCGAGCGCGTCTGTAGCTCATTTCTGTGCATCTCTCAGCTCATTTTGCTCTCGTGATTCGGGATGAAGCAGAAGATGAAACGACATTGACACACTGGAACTGTTGTCATCATCACCTTCATCCTCATCTTCACCATCACCTTCATCAGCATCATCATCTCTCAGCATCTGTCAGTGGCTGGTGGATTCTCTCTGAAATCTCCCTCTAGGACTCTGACTGATTCGGTTTGTTTCGGAGTCGGTGTGACTGTGTGTGTGTGTGATGTAATCCCGCGGTTCTGACGTCATGTTCGTCTCCGTTTGGTATGCAAAGAAGATGGGCCGAAGATTCATCAGCAACGTGCGCAAAGCCAAGAGACACAGACAGAGCGTGACGGTGAGAGAGTGTACGAGTGTGTGTATGTGTGTGTGAGACAGCTGTAAGTGTGAGTGAGATAAGTGAGTGTGTGTGTGTGTGTGTGTGAGACAGCTGTCAGTGTGTGTGTGAGAGACAGCTATGAGTGTGTGTGTGTGTGTGTGTGTGTGTGTGTGTGTGTATGTGTGTGTGAGACAGCTGTTAGTGTGTGTGTGTGTGTGTGTGTGTGTGTGTGTGTGTGTGTGTGTGTGTGTGAGAGAGAGACAGCTGTGAGTGTGTGTGTGTGTGTGTGTGAGACAGCTTTGAGTGTGTGAGACAGTGTGTGATAAGTGAGTGTGTGTGTGAGAGACAGAGAAAACTATGAGTGTGTGTGTGAGACAGCTGTGAGTGTGTGTGTGTGTGTGTGTGTGTGTGTGTGAGAGACAGCTGAGTGTGTGAGACAGATATGAGGTGTGTGTGTGTGTGTGTGTGTGTGTGTGTGAGACAGGTGTGAGTGTGTGAGACAGATATGAGGTGTTTGTGTGTGTAAGACAGCAGTGTGTGTGAGACAGATATGAGGTGTGTGTGTGTGTGTGTGTGTGAGACAGCTGTGAGTGTGTGAGACAGATATGAGGTGTGTGTGAGACAGCAGTGAGTGTGTGAGACAGATATGAGGTGTGTGTGTGAGACAGCAGTGAGTGTGTGAGACAGATATGGGGTGTGTGTGAGACAGCTGTGAGTGTGTGAGACAGATATGAGGTGTGTGTGAGACAGCTGTGAGTGTGTGAGACAGATATGAGGTGTGTGTGTGAGACAGCTGTGAGTGTGTGAGACAGATATGAGGTGTGTGTGTGAGACAGCTGTGAGTGTGTGAGACAGATATGAGGTGTGTGTGAGACAGCTGTGAGTGTGTGAGACAGATATGAGGTGTGTGTGTGTGTGTGTGAGAGAGAGACAGCTGTGAGTGTGTGAGACAGATATGAGGTGTGTGTGTGTGTGTGTAAGACAGCAGTGTGTGTGAGACAGCTGTGAGTGTGTGAGACGGATATAAAGTGTGTGTGTGTGTGTGTGTGTGTGTGTGTTTGAGACAGCTGTGAGTGTGTGTGTGTGTGTGTGTGTGTGTGTGAGAGAGACAGCTGTGAGTGTGTGTGTGTGTGTGTGTGTGAGACAGCTGTGAGTGTGTGTGTGTGTGTGTGTGTGTGTGTGTGTGTGTGTGTGTGTGTGTGTGTGTGTGAGAGAGACAGCTGTGAGTGTGTGTGTGTGTGTGTGTGTGTGTGTGTGTGTGTGTGAGAGAGAGACAGCTGTGAGTGTGTGGCTGTGAGATAAGTGTCTGTGATTGTGAGAGCTGCGAGTGTGTGTGTGTGTGTGTGTGTGTGTGTGTGTGTGTGTTTGTGAGTGAGACAGCTGTGAGTGTGTTTGAGTGAGTGCGAGACAGCTGTGTGTGTGTGTGTGTGTGTGTGTGTGTGTGAGACGGATATAAAGTGTGTGTGTGTTTGAGACAGCTATGAGTGTGTGTGTGTGTGTGTGTGTGTGTTTGTGAGTGAGACAGCTGTGAGTGTGTGGCTGTGTTTGAGACAGCTATGAGTGTGTGTGTGTGTGTGTGTGTGTGTGTGTGTGTGTGAGAGAGACAGCTGTGAGTGTGTGGCTGTGAGATAAGTGTCTGTGATTGTGAGAGCTGCGAGTGTGTGTGTGTGTGTGTGTGTGTGTGTGTGTGTGTGTGTGTGTGTGTTTGTGAGTGAGACAGCTGTGAGTGTGTTTGAGTGTGTGTGAGACAGCTGTGTGTGTGTGTGCGCTACTTCAAGGAATACCATGGTACTACCATCATGTTAGTGTCTGTTACTAACAGAAATCATGTTGTGATGAGGTTACCGGTGTAAATGGTGTATTTTTATGGTAAGACACTGTTCTTGTTGTGTGTCTTGTTGATTGTTGCCAAATTTCTGCTGAGGACTGCATCGTCTCCATGGTGACCAGAGTGATAGTGTGTTGCATCCTGTGAAGATGTTGTCATGGCAACTGCATGCGTGATCACTGTGATGTCATTCATGAGTGTGTGTGTGAGTGTATGTGTGTGAGTGTGATCTCTTGCTTATGGACATTTGGCCTGTGATGAGAGGATGGCACTGTTACCATGGAAATGCTAGTTCCTAATAATCTGGATTTTCAAAGAGGACTCATCATATGTTGCCATGCCATCCTCTGTCCTGTCTGTCTCTCTGTCCTGTCTGTCTGTCCTGTCTGTCTGTCCTGTCTGTCTGTCTGTCGATCTGTCTCTCTGTCCTGTCTGTCGATCTGTCTCTCTGTCCTGTCTGTCGATCTGTCTCTCTGTCCTGTCTGTCGATCTGTCTCTCTGTCCTGTTTGTCGATCTGTCTCTCTGTCCTGTCTGTCCTGTCTGTCTGTCTGTCTGTCCTGTCTGTCTCTCTGTCCTGTCTGTCTGTCTTTCTGTCGATCTGTCTCTCTGTCCTGTTTGTCGATCTGTCTCTCTGTCCTGTCTGTCTCTCTGTCCTGTCTGTCGATCTGTCTCTCTGTCCTGTCTGTCTGTCGATCTGTCTCTCTGTCCTGTCTGTCTGTCTCTCTGTCCTGTCTGTCGATCTGTCTCTCTGTCCTGTCTGTCGATCTGTCTCTCTGTCCTGTCTATCTGTCTTTCTGTCCTGTCTGTCTGTCTGTCGATCTGTCTCTCTGTCCTGTCTGTCTGTCTCTCTGTCCTGTCTGTCGATCTGTCTCTCTGTCCTGTCTGTCGATCTGTCTCTCTGTCCTGTCTATCTGTCTTTCTGTCGATCTGTCTCTCTGTCCTGTCTGTCTCTCTGTCCTGTCTGTCTCTCTGTCCTGTCTGTCTGTCGATCTGTCTCTCTGTCCTGTCTGTCTGTCTTTCTGTCCTGTCTGTCGATCTGTCCTGTCTGTCTGTCTTTCTGTCCTGTCTGTCTCTCTGTCCTGTTTGTCGATCTGTCTCTCTGTCCTATCTGTCTCTCTGTCCTGTCTGTCTGTCTGTCCTGTCTGTCTGTCTGTCTGTCTGCCTGTCCTGTCTGTCTGTCTGTCGATCTGTCTCTCTGTCCTGTCTGTCGATCTGTCTCTCTGTCCTGTCTGTCGATCTGTCTCTCTGTCCTGTCGATCTGTCTCTCTGTCCTGTCTGTCTGTCTCTCTGTCCTGTCTGTCGATCTGTCTCTCTGTCCTGTCTGTCTGTCTTTCTGTCGATCTGTCTCTCTGTCCTGTCTGTCTCTCTGTCCTGTCTGTCTGTCTGTCCTGTCTGTCTGTCTGTCGATCTGTCTCTCTGTCCTGTCTGTCGATCTGTCTCTCTGTCCTGTCTGTCGATCTGTCTCTCTGTCCTGTCTGTCTCTCTGTCCTGTCTGTCGATCTGTCTCTCTGTCCTGTCTGTCTGTCTTTCTGTCGATCTGTCTCTCTGTCCTGTCTGTCGATCTGTCTCTCTGTCCTGTCTGTCTGTCTTTCTGTCGATCTGTCTCTCTGTCCTGTCTGTCTGTCTTTCTGTCCTGTCTGTCTCTCTGTCCTGTCTGTCTGTCCTGTCTGTCTGTCTCTCTGTCCTGTCTGTCGATCTGTCTCTCTGTCCTGTCTGTCTGTCTTTCTGTTGATCTGTCTCTGTCCTGTCTGTCTCTCTGTCCTGTTTGTCGATCTGTCCTATCTGTCTCTCTGTCATGTCTGTCTGTCTTTCTGTCTGTCTCTCTGTCCTATCTGTCTCTCTGTCCTGTCTGTCTGTCTTTCTGTCTGTCTGTCTATCTGTCTCTCTGTCCTGTCTGTCTGTCTTTCTGTCTCTCTGTCCTGTCTGTCTGTCTTTCTGTCCTGTCTGTCGATCTGTCCTGTCTGTCTCTCTGTCCTGTTTGTCGATCTGTCTCTCTGTCCTATCTGTCTCTCTGTCCTGTCTGTCTGTCTTTCTGTCTGTCTGTCTCTCTGTCCTGTCTGTCGATCTGTCTCTCTGTCTTTCTGTTGATCTGTCTCTGTCCTGTCTGTCTCTCTGTCCTGTTTGTCGATCTGTCCTATGTCTCTCTGTCCTGTCTGTCTGTCTGTCTTTCTGTCTGTCCTGTCTGTCTGTCTCTCTGTCCTGTCTGTCGATCTGTCTCTCTGTCCTGTCTGTCTGTCTTTCTGTTGATCTGTCTCTCTGTCCTGTCTGTCGATCTGTCCTGTCTGTCTCTCTGTCCTGTTTGTCTGTCTGTCTCTCTGTCCTGTTTGTCTGTCTGTCTCTCTGTCCTGTCTGTCTGTCTGTCTCTCTGTCCTGTCTGTCTGTCTGTCGATCTGTCTGTCCGTCTCTCTGTCCTGTCTGTCTCTCTGTCCTGTCTGTCGATCTGTCTGTCCGTCTCTCTCTGTCTGTCTGTCTTTCTGTCTGTCTTTCTGTCTGTCCTGTCGATCTGTCTTTCTGTCTGTCCTGTCGATCTGTCTCTCTGTCCTGTCTGTCGATCTGTCTGTCCGTCTCTCTCTGTCTGTCTGTCTTTCTGTCTGTCCTGTCGATCTGTCTTTCTGTCTGTCCTGTCTGTCTGTCTTTCTGTCTGTCCTGTCTGTCTCTCTGTCCTGTCTGTCTCTCTGTCTGTCCTGTTTTTCTCTCTGTCCTGTCTGTCTGTCTGTCCTGTCTGTCTGTCTGTCTCTCTGTCCTGTCTGTCCTGTCTGTCTGTCCTGTTTTTCTCTCTGTCCTGTCGATCTGTCTCTCTGTCCTGTATGTCTGTCTCTCTGTCTGTCCTGTTTTTCTCTCTGTCCTGTCTGTCTGTCCTGTATGTCTGTCTCTCTGTCCTGTTTTTCTCTCTGTCCTGTCGATCTGTCTCTCTGTCCTGTATGTCTGTCTGTCTGTCTGTCCTGTCTGTCTGTCTGTCTGTCTGTGTTGCTGCAGTCCCTCTAGCGCTGTAACAGCAGAACTCATCAAATTGCTTTAATTAAAGTTCTTCAGCTCCGTTACTGAAATAAGCAGGACGTTAATTACCCTGCTCGTCTCTCTCAGGTTGTTTAGGAGAGTGGTTGTGAGTCTTTAACGTGGTTTGATGATGTTGTGTGTGTGTGTGAGAGGCTGATTCTTGGAAAGCTTTATTTTTATAGCGCTTTATACATTATAGATTGTTTCTGTATAGCAGCTCTACAGAAGACAATAGAGTCACTTGTCACTTTTTCTGATTACTTGTTCTGATTACCAAAAAAGACTTGATCTTCATATTCTTTGGTCACAAATTAATAAGTTGCTTCCTCTCTTGGCATCTGATGTCATCAGCCATTCTTATGTTTCATGTAGAGACACTTTCACCATCCAATCAATCCTCATGGATAAGATCAAGCTCCGCCCCCTGCAGTTTTTTCACACGTCTCAGTTTCAGCCTTATGGACATTCAGTTTAACATTTGTGATGAAGGACTCATGGTTTCTGTGAGCGTCACTGAAACTCTTCTGAGATTTGTTTGAGTCCATCACAGATCACGTGTCAGCGTGTTGATTATAACACAAGGGGCCCTATCTTGCACCCAGCATAATTGACTTTGTACACCGACGCATGTGTCATTCCTATTTTGCACCCGCGCACAGCGGACTTTTCCCTCCACAGACGCACGTCGGTAAATTAGGGAATGAACTTGCGCTCCCGGGGGCGGTGCAGCGAAAAGAGGAGGCGTGTTCCGGCGCAAACGTTCCCTGGTGCTATTTTGCAGGTTTAGAAAACAGTTCCGCCACTAACCAGGAGAAACCTCGTATAAAGTCAGTGGCGCGTTGCTCATGTTATTCAGATGCTATTTTAAGGGCGCATGCTTGGCTATAATCAATGTAGCGTGAGCACAACGCGCACACACTTTGCTTCTCTCATCTACACAGATGCAGCAGTTTTCATTTTTGCAAATCATACATTATTACAAGGAAAAATATTATCACACGAGGGAAATCATTGTTGTGTCCATGAAGATGTGAAAAAATAGGCATAAATCTAGCTTACACATTTACCCAAATTATCATACGCCTGTTTAACCGAAGCTAATTTGTGTGTGTTTCTCCATCCCCAATGTCACTTCTCTGTGTTTTACGGCCCTGACGGGAACGTCGGTCTCCTCGGCTGTGAACCGCTCCTGGCGTGCGTCTGGCAAATCCGCCGTTATAATAGCAATCCGCCATGGAACAAGCGCGTCTGCTCTTAAAGGGAATGTGAGATGTCGCTCTGATTGGTTTATTTCACGTTACGCCCAAACCACATCTATGAATAATGAAGCGACTTCAGACCAACCCATTTTAGATTTGCGTCGCGCGCAAGAGTCATTTATCCCGCCGGTGTAACAGCAACAGCGCCCGAGACCCACCCAGAAAGTTACTTGCGTTTCGCACTTGATACTTGCGTTTCAGATCGTTAAAATAGGGCCCCAGAACAGACATTAGAAGCTAAGTGAATAAAGATACTGATGGTTGAATGTCTCTCTCTCTCTCTGTCTCAGATGAACGGGATGGACGGAGACGTTGAATATGAGGAAATCACACTGGAGAGGGTTTGAGACGTCTCTTACTTTTAACTCTTTGATCATATCAGAGCACTTCTGCATGAACATCAGTGTGTGTGTGTTTAGGGTAACTCTGGTCTGGGCTTCAGTATAGCCGGTGGGACTGATAACCCTCACATAGGAGACGATCCCAGTATCTTCATCACTAAGATCATTCCAGGAGGAGCCGCAGCACAGGACTGCCGGCTGAGGTAAAACTCCTGCACCAATCTTTTTTCGCTGTAATGGAACTTTGGGGTGGAGGTGCATTGGCAGGACAGGTGAGATTCACTGTGTCTTTCAGGGTGAACGACAGCATTCTCTTCGTGAATGACGTGGATGTGCGCGAAGTCACTCACAGTTTTGCGGTGGAGGCGCTGAAGGAGGCGGGGCCGATCGTCCGACTCTACGTGTTGCGTCATAAACCGTCCACAGAGAAAATCACAGAGCTGAAACTCATCAAAGGTCCTAAAGGTGCGTGAGGGGCAGCAGGTGTGCAAAGCTGATGTTTTCAGCTGATCTGATTGGCTGCTCTCCTGTGCCGCAGGTCTGGGCTTCAGCATCGCGGGCGGCGTCGGGAACCAGCACGTCCCAGGCGACAACAGCATCTATGTCACCAAGATCATCGAAGGCGGAGCCGCGCATAAAGACGGACGGCTGCAGATCGGGGACAAGATTCTCGCTGTGAGTTTGGGCATGTCAATAACAGACAAACTTTTAATGTAGATCTTTGAAAAACATCAAACAATAAATGTCATGGTCTGCAGAAAACAAAAATGCATTCTGCCAATGGGGTCAGAAAAATAATCTTAATTCAGAGGGAAGGTTTTTTTTCTGACCCCACTGGCAGATTTTTCTTCTTGTTTTAAGCACAAACTCACTTCATCATGATACATTTCTGTTTCCAATTTTAAAGTCATTTAGCTTCTCCAGTAAATGTAAATGTGTTTACATTTACCAGCCCGCAGCTCTGCAGATTTCTGCTTGAGAGGCAACACCCCAGAGGTGACAACACTCAGCCCAATGGGGCATGGCTGGTCTTGGGACTGGTACGCCAAGATGATGGCATCCACTATCCAGTGGGCCAACCTCTGCTTGGGGACAACCTTTCCCTTCTGCTGACCTCCAAAGGAGACAAAGAGCTTCTAAAGCTCTGCATGCGGTCCACGTAGATGCACAGGACACAGCGATTAGAATGCTGGGTCTGCCTCCTCCAAGCGCAGTGCTTGCAAGTTCACCACCTGGTGCCGGAAAGGAATGGTGGGAACTTTGTGCACATATCCAGCCTGGGGTCTCAGGATTACGTGAGAGTCAGCCGGTCCAAATTTCATGCACGTTTCTCTGACCGAAAATGCAGGTACCTCACCTTCTTGATACACGTGTGCACAGTCAGGAGCGTTGTCTTGAGAGACAGGATCTTAAGCTCAACTGACTGCAGTGGCTCAAAGGGCGCTCTCTGTAGGGCTTTAAGTACCACAAAGAAGTCCTCACTGGATGAGGTGTGGCCGAGGAGGATTCAGTCTCCTCGCACCTCTCAGGAACCTGATGATCAGGTCATGCTTTCCCAAAGACCTACCGTCTACTGCATCATGATGTGCCGCAATAGCAGCACTGTGGCTCTAGGGCTCTGGCTTGAGTGATTGTGTCCACCACTGCTGGTGGTAGACCACTTAAGTCTGCATCGTCCCGTCCACTAACCACACGTAGAGGTTCCAGAGGTCTGGAATTTCTCCTCATAACTGGACCACCTGGGGGTGAAGTCTCTATTCTCCCGGGAGCGGAGCTGTTGTGAGAGTGCATCCGCTACTCGATTGTGCTCACCCGTAATATGTAAATGGAATGGAGCGACCTGAGTATCTGCTGACTTTAGAGGAGGAGATGGTGGGTGAGTTGCGACAAGCGACATGAACGTAGACCACCCTGGCGGTTGATGTACGCCACCGTCACTGTGTTGTCCGTCCAGACCAGCACATGCTTGCCCTGCAACAACGGTCAAAACTGGCACAGGGCCAGCGGTACTGCTAGCAACTTCAGGCAATTGATGCCACCAGGCACTGCTGTTGTGCGAATGAGTGGGCCGGAGCGCGTTAAGGGTTTTCTGTTAGAACAGTGTCGTGTTAGCGGCCCCTAAGTTAATAACTAATGATCTTTGCAATGGAAGTCAATCAATCAAAAATAACTATAGCTGGATCATAAATTTATTCTAGAGCTGTAAAGCCAAAAAGTCTCTGTTACTTTAATTTCCTATTGTCACTGTAAAGCTGCTTTGAAACAATCTATATTGTTAAAAGCACTATATTAATGAAGGTGACTTGACTAGACTTTTTCAATTTTCCATGGTCATGCTTTCGCATTGGGAACATGTGTCATCGACGAATGCTGGCTCAGCAAGCTTACGGCCCAGACACGCGAGGCAGTGATCGTGGCTGTAAGATGGGTAAGCAGCATCATCCGTGCTTGCTCTTTTAGGAAACTGCTCTTTTATTAGTTGAAGTGCCCAGGGGTGCGATCGCTACTCTTAACCGTGTAAGTTTGCTCTCTTATGCGACACACACCACTAAATGCACCATCTCACCAACACAGAACTGCTTCCCCTTCTTGTCAGCTCACACGCAAGCGGACTGGCAGAGCGCCGAAGTGATCAAACACACAAGATTATATACCCGTACATGTACGGGGAGTGGCTTGCCATGCAAATCTCACTCGCCAATGTCCAATGGCTTGTTTTGTTACCACTCAAAGGTGATTGGGCTATCAAGTGAGATGCCCTGCGTCAATCAGTTCTGACGTAATGTCGAACGTGACTGACTGATAGGGAACCCTGGTTCAGTGTGGCCAATCTCTCAGTTTCACCTACAGTGTACCAGTAAAAACACGGTATGAGAGGCAACCGATGGTAGTCATGGATGTTCAGGGGTGCAGGTTAGTTGTATCAAATGATCTAGAGTCATGAAGTGTGTGTGTGTGTTTAGGTGAATAACATGTATCTAGAGGACGTGATGCATGAAGACGCAGTAGCTGCGCTGAAAAACACAGGGGAAGTTGTGTATCTGAGAGTAGCCAAAACTCTTCATCATCATCATCATCATCAAGACGCCTACAATCCTCCTGACATCACCAGCTGTAAGTGCATACACAAACACACACACTCTCTCTCACACACACACACACACGCTCTGACGTCTGTGTCTTTCTGCAGCCTATGCTCCTCATATGGACATGTCTGATTACCCACAAGCCCTCAGTCCCTCGTCTCCGCGCCATTACTCGCCCATCCCTAAAGGCCTCTTGCTGGGAGACGAGGACATTCCCAGGTGACTACACTCATGTTTATGCAAATATGCAAATTAGCACATATCATAGACACTTTCTATTGCTTCTATAGTTCTTAAGCACCAGAGAAACAAGTGTGCAGCCATCTTTAGAATTTTGTGTTTGAACTTCCGTTTTTGTGGTATAGCTCTGAATATTTCTATGGCATTGAAGAGTAATCAGCTGGTGAAGTGGATTTACTTATTGTAGAGTTCACAGAAGTTATAATGAGCATTGTAATGTTTGAAGCAGATGTCATAACTAATGTTGACGACGGTTCATATGGTGTGCTGTAAGCTTGTGCTCATGTCCATCAGGGAGCCGCGGCGTGTGGTCATTCTCAGGGGCTCCACCGGTCTGGGCTTTAATATCGTGGGCGGTGAGGATGGCGAGGGGATCTTCATCTCCTTCATCTTAGCGGGAGGAGCAGCTGATCTGAGCGGAGAGCTGAAGAAAGGAGATCAGATCCTGAGTGTACGTCTGATCCACACACACGTCTACTGGGACATGCTGTACGACTGTCACTCACTCAGTGTTGCTGTTGCAGGTGAACGGTGTGGATCTGCGTCATGCGACACATGAACAGGCGGCCGCTGCACTGAAGAACGCAGGACAGACGGTCACCATCATCACGCAGTACAGACCCGAGGGTGAGACGCACAGCACATGCTAATGCTAAAATAGCTAAAACAACGGCACTGACGAATCAGAGCCCAGCGAGCCTGACACGTGTGTGTGTGTGTGTGTGTGTTAAGAGTACAGCCGTTTCGAAGCGAAGATCCATGACCTGCGTGAGCAGCTGATGAACAGCAGTTTAGTTTCTGCAGCGGCGTCATTACGGAGTGGAAAGAGAAGCTTCTTCATCAGGTACTGAAGACAGAAACACACACAGACTTAAAACAAACTTTGAGTTTGACCATCCGACTGTCTGTCTGTCTGACCGTCCGTCTGTCTGTCTGTCTGACCGTCCGTCTGTCTGTCTGTCTGACCGTCCGTTTGTCTGATCGTCTGTCTGTCTGATCGTCTGTCTGACCGTCTGTCTGTCTGACCGTCCGTCTGTCTGATCGTCTGTCTGTCTGACCGTCTGTCTGTCTGATCGTCTGTCTGACCGTCTGTCTGTCTGACCGTCTGTCTGTCTGACCGTCCGTCTGTCTGACCGTCCGTCTGATCGTCCGTCTGTTTGTCCGTCCGTCTGTCTGACCGTCCGTCTGTCTGACCGTCCGTCTGTCTGACCGTCCGTCTGTCTGATCGTCTGTCTGACCGTCTGTCTGTCTGACCGTCCGTTTGTCTGATCGTCTGTCTGTCTGATCGTCTGTCTGACCGTCTGTCTGTCTGACCGTCCGTCTGTCTGATCGTCCGTCTGTCTGATCGTCTGTCTGACCGTCTGTCTGTCTGACCGTCTGTCTGTCTGATCGTCTGTCTGACCGTCCGTCTGTCTGACCGTCCGTCTGTCTGACCGTCCGTCTGTCTGACCGTCCGTCTGACCGTCTGTCTGTCTGACCGTCCGTCTGTCTGATCGTCTGTCTGTCTGACCGTCTGTCTGTCTGATCGTCTGTCTGACCGTCTGTCTGTCTGACCGTCCGTCTGTCTGACCGTCTGTCTGTCTGATCGTCCGTCTGACCGTCTGTCTGTCTGACCGTCCGTCTGTCTGACCGTCCGTCTGTCTGACCGTCCGTCTGATCGTCCGTCTGTCTGACCGTCCGTCTGTCTGATCGTCCGTCTGTCTGATCGTCTGTCTGACCGTCTGTCTGACCGTCTGTCTGTCTGACCGTCTGTCTATCTGATCGTCCGTCTGTCTGACCGTCTGTCTGTCTGACCGTCCGTCTGTCTGATCGTCCGTCTGTCTGACCGTCCGTCTGTCTGATCGTCTGTCTGTCTGATCGTCTGTCTGACGTCTGTCTGTCTGATCGTCTGTCTGACCGTCTGTCTGACCGTCCATCTGTCTGTCTGATCGTCCGTCTGTCTGATCGTCCGTCTGTCTGTCTGATCGTCTGTCTGTCTGATCGTCTGTCTGACCGTCTGTCTGACCGTCTGTCTGTCTGATCGTCTGTCTGACCGTCTGTCTATCTGACCGTCCGTCTGTCTGATCGTCCGTCTGTCTGACCGTCCGTCTGTCTGATCGTCCGTCTGTCTGACCGTCTGTCTGTCTGAACGTCTGTCTGAACGTCTGTCTGACCGTCTGTCTGTCTGAACGTCTGTCTGTCTGAACGTCTGTTTGTCTGAACGTCTGTCTGTCTGTCTGAACGTCTGTCTGTCTGAACGTCTGTCTGTCTGTACGTCTGTCTGTCTGTCTGAACGTCTGTCTGTCTGTCTCTGTCTGTCTGTCTGAACGTCTGTCTGTCTGATCGTCTGTCTGTCTGATCGTCTGTCTGTCTGTCTGTCTGACCGTCTGTCTGTCTGATCGTCTGTCTGTCTGACCGTCTGTCTGTCTGTCTGACCGTCTGTCTGTCTGACCGTCTGTCTGTCTGTCTGACCGTCTGATCGTCTGTCTGTCTGACCGTCTGTCTGTCTGATCGTCTGTCTGACCGTCTGTCTGTCTGATTGTCCGTCTGTCTGATCGTCTGTCTGTCTGACCGTCTGTCTGTCTGATCGTCTGTCTGTCTGACCGTCTGTCTGTCTGTCTGACCGTCTGTCTGTCTGACCGTCTGTCTGTCTGACCGTCTGTCTGTCTGTCTGACCGTCTGATCGTCTGTCTGTCTGACCGTCTGTCTGTCTGATCGTCTGTCTGACCGTCTGTCTGTCTGATTGTCCGTCTGTCTGATCGTCTGTCTGTCTGAACGTCTGTCTGTCTGTCTGAACGTCTGTCTGTCTGAACGTCTGTCTGTCTGTACGTCTGTCTGTCTGTCTGAACGTCTGTCTGTCTGTCTCTGTCTGTCTGTCTGAACGTCTGTCTGTCTGACCGTCTGTCTGTCTGAACGTCTGTCTGTCTGAACGTCTGTCTGTCTGAACGTCTGTCTGTCTGTACGTCTGTCTGTCTGTCTGAACGTCTGTCTGTCTGTCTCTGTCTGTCTGTCTGAACGTCTGTCTGTCTGATCGTCTGTCTGTCTGATCGTCTGTCTGTCTGATCGTCTGTCTGTCTGTCTGACCGTCTGTCTGTCTGATCGTCTGTCTGTCTGACCGTCTGTCTGTCTGTCTGACCGTCTGTCTGTCTGTCTGACCGTCTGATCGTCTGTCTGTCCGTCTGTCTGTCTGACCGTCTGTCTGTCTGTCTGACCGTCTGTCTGTCTGACCGTCTGTCTGTCTGTCTGACCGTCTGATCGTCTGTCTGTCTGACCGTCTGTCTGTCTGATCGTCTGTCTGACCGTCTGTCTGTCTGATTGTCTGTCTGTCTGATTGTCCGTCTGTCTGATCGTCTGTCTGTCTGACCGTCTGTCTGTCTGATCGTCTGTCTGTCTGACCGTCTGTCTGTCTGATCGTCTGTCTGTCTGACCGTCTGTCTGTCTGACCGTCTGTCTGTCTTCAGGGCTCTGTTTGACTACGATAAAACGGCAGACTGTGGGTTCCTGTCTCAGGCTGTGAGCTTCAGGTTTGGGGACGTTCTGCAGGTGTTTGACTGCAGTGATGAGGAATGGTGGCAGGCCGGAAAACTGTCCCCACATGGAGAACTGGAGGAGACTGGATACATTCCCAGCAAGAGGAGGTGTGTGTGTGTGTGTGTGTGTGTGTGTGTGTGTGTGTGTGTGTGTGAGTTAGTGAAAAAACATAGCAGATGCAGTGAATACACATCTGTATTTGCTGGTAGATATGTTGAAATGTTTGAAATTAGCATTTTTTTTTATAAAAGTTGCCTGTTTAAAATACAATAGTATTCTATAATAGAAAATGATTCAATTTACAGCAAATCCATAAATTCAATAACAATGCAAAAACACACCTTGTATGCTGATTTTGTCAGGAAGTAGAAGCGGATTCAGTAGCGAGTGAAAAAAGACGAATAATGAATAATAACAACAGTGATGATAGAAGGGGTCAGATCAGAAGGATATGCAGTGACAGAGACACAAGGCAGAAATCCAGCAGGGAACGGAGAACTGAAGCCAGAGAACACGAGCGGGACCAGGACTCGCCCCCATCTGACAACACAGGACAGAATACACACACATTAAACAGCGCTAATGAGCTGATCAGCCACAATCAACACACACACACAGGGAGACAGAATGAGTCGATTAATCCATGAACCGTGACAGGGTTAGGGTTTATTCATCATTTGGGAACATTTTTCAATAAGATTTAATTAATTAACATTAGTTAACATGAAAAATACTTCTAAAGCATTTATTATTAATTTCAACATAATCAAAAGTTGTGTCTGTGTACATTATTGACCTGGGTTAACATGAACAATTGTATTTTTATTAAATAAATGTTAACACACATTAATAAATACTGTGCTCATTGGTAGTCATGAACTAACCTCAACTAATGGGACATTGTAAAAACCTTAATGTATATATTTAGAAAAGGACCCTAACTCTGAACATCACACACAGCGGCTGATCAGGTGTGTGTGTGTGTGTGTGTTCCTGTAGGGTGGAGAGGAAGGAATGGTCCCGTATGAAGACTCGCGGCAGAGACGCCGTCAGCGGTCAGTGAGTGTTTGACTCTCATCTGTGGCTCATAGTGGCTCATGTGACACTGACATCCTGTGTGCGTGTGTGTGTGTGTGTGTGTGTGTGTGTGTGTGTGTGTGTGTGTTTCAGGACGTAGCGATTACATCGTGAGCTATGAAACGGTTATTCAGACTGAAGGTGAGTCTTAGGGTTCGATGGATAAAACGTTCTAATACTTTTGCACTTGTAACCAGCAGGATTGGCCCCGGGTCTCCGGCACGGACACTAAAGACTAGTATTGTACTTGTATTACCGGTTTTTAAACATGCCAATATATTTGATTAAACATGCACTAGTTTGCTTAAATCTCCAGAACCAATGTGAACATTGGATAAAGCCTGGTTCATAATTCTTGTTAGATTTTGTTGACATATTAGAGTTAAAGGTTTTTACAGAGGATTTCTCTTTCTATATCTCCATAAATCAAAACATACTGTCAACAACCAGAAAACAAATACATTTTCACAATGTTTTTAGGAATAAAATGTTCTATAAATCTGACACCTTCAGAATATGTAGATATGAATAAAACTGCTGAAGTGGAGATTTCTGACTCAAGCTTACAGCCTTTAAAGAGATTGTAATTGAAATCTACATGCACAAATAGATAAGCTGCGATCAAAGTAACACTTAAATGAGTATTTTGGATGTTTTCTTTACACTAGTCTGAAAGAAAACAAGTTATGGAAACAAAATAGACCAAAATCTCAAAATTGACCAGCGTATGAAACAATGCGTTCGCCTGTAATGTCTGGCCTTAAATGGTAAACAATAGAGCTTTTATTTAGGTGGGAAACTGCTGGAAGTCCTGTGTTGTTATTGTAGAATTAATTAAATGTTACCAGTCATATGGTGAATAACAATATGATGTCATTTCCTGTCCTGCAGTGCACTACGCGCGTCCAGTCATTATCCTCGGGCCGAGCAAGGATCGCGTCAATGACGATCTCCTCTCCGAGTTCCCGGACAAGTTTGGCTCCTGTGTCCCGCGTAAGACTTCCCAATTCAGTTCAGTTTGACTCAGTTCTGTTAAATAACAGTGTCAATGTTCATCCATTATGAAACAAATTCAGTTCTGTTCAAGTTGATTCAATTCAATTCAATAACAGTCAGTGTTGCAAAGTTGATCAATTATGAAACTAATTCAATTCATTTCAATTTTATCCAGTATCAGTATCAGTATCAGTATCAGTATCAGTGTTCATCGATTATCTTGGCACAGCAGCCCAAACTGTGAAAGCACAAAACTCATTTTGCTTTCGGCAGATTCATCCACGATGTTCCTGGCGTTTCATTCACGGCTTCGTGCGTCTCAATGAAAAAGAGTTCTGCGACACAGTGCTCCGCAACAATATTTGTATTATCTTCAGTTTTGAAAATGAGTGCTCCGCTGAACAGTAACCTCTCACACACTGTTTCCTTTTCGTTATCTGGCGCGGCGATGCAGCGTTTGCACGTAGAGCAGCTTTATTAAAAATGATCAAATAACATGTACACAAGAAATTACGGAGAAACAAGAAATTACTGCACATGACATGCATACAGAATATATATTTATTGTGGCCACAAATTAAAAATGAATTCTCTCGTTCTATTGGGCGGCGTTTATATACCCTGATCCGCCACTGATCCACATATTAAGATGCTAAAACCTCTGGTAAAAGACTCGTGAGTGACACTCCGTGTGTTTGACAGACACGACGCGGCCGAAGCGCGAGTACGAGGTGGACGGACGCGATTACCACTTTGTGTCATCGAGAGAACAGATGGAGAAAGACATTCAGAGTCACCGGTTCATCGAGGCCGGCCAGTACAACAGTCACCTGTACGGGACCAGTGTCCAGAGCGTCAGACAGGTGGCAGAGCAGGTGAGACACACACACACACACACACACACACACCTGTACGGGACCAGTGTCCAGAGCGTCAGACAGGTGGCAGAGCAGGTGAGACACACACACACACCTGTACGGGACCAGTGTCCAGAGCGTTAGACAGGTGGCAGAGCAGGTGAGACACACACACACACACACACACCTGTACGGGACCAGTGTCCAGAGCGTCAGACAGGTGGCAGAGCAGGTGAGACACACACACACACACACACACACACCTGTACGGGACCAGTGTCCAGAGCGTCAGACAGGTGGCAGAGCAGGTGAGACACACACACACACACACACACACACACACACCTGTACGGGACCAGTGTCCAGAGCGTTAGACAGGTGGCAGAGCAGGTGAGACACACACACACACACACACACACACCTGTACGGGACCAGTGTCCAGAGCGTCAGACAGGTGGCAGAGCAGGTGAGACACACACACACACACACACACACACACCTGTACGGGACCAGTGTCCAGAGCGTCAGACAGGTGGCAGAGCAGGTGAGCACACACACACACACACACACACACACACACACCTGTATGGGACCAGTGTCCAGAGCGTCAGACAGGTGGCAGAGCAGGTGAGACACACACACACACACACACACACACACACACACACACACCTGTATGGGACCAGTGTCCAGAGCGTCAGACAGGTGGCAGAGCAGGTGAGACACACACACACACACACACACACACCTGTATGGGACCAGTGTCCAGAGCGTCAGACAGGTGGCAGAGCAGGTGAGACACACACACACACACACACACACACACACCTGTATGGGACCAGTGTCCAGAGCGTCAGACAGGTGGCAGAGCAGGTGAGACACACACACACACACACACACACACACACACCTGTATGGGACCAGTGTCCAGAGCGTCAGACAGGTGGCAGAGCAGGTGAGACACACACACACACACACACACCTGTACGGGACCAGTGTCCAGAGCGTCAGACAGGTGGCAGAGCAGGTGAGACACACACACACACACACACACACACACACACACACACACACCTGTATGGGACCAGTGTCCAGAGCGTCAGACAGGTGGCAGAGCAGGTGAGACACACACACACACACACACACACACACACACACACCTGTACGGGACCAGTGTCCAGAGCGTTAGACAGGTGGCAGAGCAGGTGAGACACACACACACACACACACACCTGTACGGGACCAGTGTCCAGAGCGTCAGACAGGTGGCAGAGCAGGTGAGACACACACACACACACACACACACACACACACACACACACCTGTACGGGACCAGTGTCCAGAGCGTCAGACAGGTGGCAGAGCAGGTGAGACACACACACACACACACACACCTGTACGGGACCAGTGTCCAGAGCGTTAGACAGGTGGCAGAGCAGGTGAGACACACACACACACACACACACACACACACACACACACACACACACACACACACACACACACCTGTATGGGACCAGTGTCCAGAGCGTCAGACAGGTGGCAGAGCAGGTGAGACACACACACACACACACACACACCTGTACGGGACCAGTGTCCAGAGCGTTAGACAGGTGGCAGAGCAGGTGAGACACACACACACACACACACACACACCTGTACGGGACCAGTGTCCAGAGCGTCAGACAGGTGGCAGAGCAGGTGAGACACACACACACACACACACACACCTGTACGGGACCAGTGTCCAGAGCGTCAGACAGGTGGCAGAGCAGGTGAGACACACACACACACACACACACACACACACACACACCTGTACGGGACCAGTGTCCAGAGCGTTAGACAGGTGGCAGAGCAGGTGAGACACACACACACACACACACACACCTGTACGGGACCAGTGTCCAGAGCGTCAGACAGGTGGCAGAGCAGGTGAGACACACACACACACACACACACACCTGTACGGGACCAGTGTCCAGAGCGTTAGACAGGTGGCAGAGCAGGTGAGACACACACACACACACACACACACCTGTACGGGACCAGTGTCCAGAGCGTCAGACAGGTGGCAGAGCGGTGAGACACACACACACACACACACACACCTGTACGGGACCAGTGTCCAGAGCGTCAGACAGGTGGCAGAGCAGGTGAGACACACACACACACACACCTGTACGGGACCAGTGTCCAGAGCGTCAGACAGGTGGCAGAGCAGGTGAGACACACACACACACACACACACACCTGTACGGGACCAGTGTCCAGAGCGTTAGACAGGTGGCAGAGCAGGTTAGACACACACACACACACACACACACACCTGTACGGGACCAGTGTCCAGAGCGTCAGACAGGTGGCAGAGCGGTGAGACACACACACACACACACACACACCTGTACGGGACCAGTGTCCAGAGCGTCAGACAGGTGGCAGAGCAGGTGAGACACACACACACACACACACACACACACACACACACACCTGTACGGGACCAGTGTCCAGAGCGTCAGACAGGTGGCAGAGCAGGTGAGACACACACACACACACACACACACACCTGTACGGGACCAGTGTCCAGAGCGTCAGACAGGTGGCAGAGCGGTGAGACACACACACACACACACACACACCTGTACGGGACCAGTGTCCAGAGCGTCAGACAGGTGGCAGAGCAGGTGAGACACACACACACACACACACACACACACACACACACACCTGTACGGGACCAGTGTCCAGAGCGTCAGACAGGTGGCAGAGCAGGTGAGACACACACACACACACACACACACACACACCTGTACGGGACCAGTGTCCAGAGCGTCAGACAGGTGGCAGAGCAGGTGAGACACACACACACACACACACACACACCTGTACGGGACCAGTGTCCAGAGCGTTAGACAGGTGGCAGAGCAGGTGAGACACACACACACACACACACACACACACACCTGTACGGGACCAGTGTCCAGAGCGTTAGACAGGTGGCAGAGCAGGTGAGACACACACACACACACACACACCTGTACGGGACCAGTGTCCAGAGCGTCAGACAGGTGGCAGAGCAGGTGAGACACACACACACACACACACACACACACACACACACACACACACACACACACCTGTACGGGACCAGTGTCCAGAGCGTCAGACAGGTGGCAGAGCAGGTGAGACACACACACACACACACACACACCTGTACGGGACCAGTGTCCAGAGCGTCAGACAGGTGGCAGAGCAGGTGAGACACACACACACACACACACACCTGTACGGGACCAGTGTCCAGAGCGTCAGACAGGTGGCAGAGCAGGTGAGACACACACACACACACACACACACACACCTGTACGGGACCAGTGTCCAGAGCGTCAGACAGGTGGCAGAGCAGGTGAGACACACACACACACACACACACCTGTACGGGACCAGTGTCCAGAGCGTTAGACAGGTGGCAGAGCAGGTGAGACACACACACACACACACACACACCTGTACGGGACCAGTGTCCAGAGCGTTAGACAGGTGGCAGAGCAGGTGAGACACACACACACACACACACACACACACACACCTGTACGGGACCAGTGTCCAGAGCGTTAGACAGGTGGCAGAGCAGGTGAGACACACACACACACACACACACACACACCTGTACGGGACCAGTGTCCAGAGCGTCAGACAGGTGGCAGAGCAGGTGAGACACACACACACACACACACACACACCTGTACGGGACCAGTGTCCAGAGCGTTAGACAGGTGGCAGAGCAGGTGAGACACACACACACACACACACACACACACACCTGTACGGGACCAGTGTCCAGAGCGTTAGACAGGTGGCAGAGCAGGTGAGACACACACACACACACACACACCTGTACGGGACCAGTGTCCAGAGCGTTAGACAGGTGGCAGAGCAGGTGAGACACACACACACACACACACACACACACCTGTACGGGACCAGTGTCCAGAGCGTTAGACAGGTGGCAGAGCAGGTGAGACACACACACACACACACACACACACCTGTACGGGACCAGTGTCCAGAGCGTTAGACAGGTGGCAGAGCAGGTGAGACACACACACACACACACACACACACACACACACCTGTACGGGACCAGTGTCCAGAGCGTCAGACAGGTGGCAGAGCAGGTGAGACACACACACACACACACACACACACCTGTACGGGACCAGTGTCCAGAGCGTCAGACAGGTGGCAGAGCAGGTGAGACACACACACACACACACACACACCTGTACGGGACCAGTGTCCAGAGCGTCAGACAGGTGGCAGAGCGGTGAGACACACACACACACACACACACACCTGTACGGGACCAGTGTCCAGAGCGTCAGACAGGTGGCAGAGCAGGTGAGACACACACACACACACACACACACCTGTACGGGACCAGTGTCCAGAGCGTCAGACAGGTGGCAGAGCGGTGAGACACACACACACACACACACCTGTACGGGACCAGTGTCCAGAGCGTCAGACAGGTGGCAGAGCAGGTGAGACACACACACACACACACACACACACACACACACCTGTACGGGACCAGTGTCCAGAGCGTCAGACAGGTGGCAGAGCAGGTGAGACACACACACACACACACACACACACACCTGTACGGGACCAGTGTCCAGAGCGTCAGACAGGTGGCAGAGCAGGTGAGACACACACACACACACACACACACCTGTACGGGACCAGTGTCCAGAGCGTCAGACAGGTGGCAGAGCGGTGAGACACACACACACACACACACACACCTGTACGGGACCAGTGTCCAGAGCGTCAGACAGGTGGCAGAGCAGGTGAGACACACACACACACACACACACACCTGTACGGGACCAGTGTCCAGAGCGTCAGACAGGTGGCAGAGCGGTGAGACACACACACA
Organism: Squalius cephalus; assembly: GCF_949319135.1. Lineage (NCBI taxonomy): Eukaryota > Metazoa > Chordata > Actinopteri > Cypriniformes > Leuciscidae > Squalius > Squalius cephalus. The sequence continues at coordinate 37,155,564 of NC_137139.1, forward strand.
CACACACACCTGTACGGGACCAGTGTCCAGAGCGTCAGACAGGTGGCAGAGCAGGTGAGACACACACACACACACACACACACACACACACACACACACCTGTACGGGACCAGTGTCCAGAGCGTCAGACAGGTGGCAGAGCAGGTGAGACACACACACACACACACACACACACCTGTACGGGACCAGTGTCCAGAGCGTCAGACAGGTGGCAGAGCAGGTGAGACACACACACACACACACACACCTGTACGGGACCAGTGTCCAGAGCGTCAGACAGGTGGCAGAGCGGTGAGACACACACACACACACACACACACCTGTACGGGACCAGTGTCCAGAGCGTCAGACAGGTGGCAGAGCAGGTGAGACACACACACACACACACACCTGTACGGGACCAGTGTCCAGAGCGTCAGACAGGTGGCAGAGCGGTGAGACACACACACACACACACACCTGTACGGGACCAGTGTCCAGAGCGTCAGACAGGTGGCAGAGCAGGTGAGACACACACACACACACACCTGTACGGGACCAGTGTCCAGAGCGTTAGACAGGTGGCAGAGCGGTGAGACACACACACACACACACACACACACACACACACACACACACACACACACACACACACACACCTGTACGGGACCAGTGTCCAGAGCGTTAGACAGGTGGCAGAGCAGGTGAGACACACACACACACACACACACACCTGTACGGGACCAGTGTCCAGAGCGTCAGACAGGTGGCAGAGCAGGTGAGACACACACACACACACACACACACACACACCTGTACGGGACCAGTGTCCAGAGCGTTAGACAGGTGGCAGAGCAGGTGAGACACACACACACACACACACACACACCTGTACGGGACCAGTGTCCAGAGCGTCAGACAGGTGGCAGAGCAGGTGAGACACACACACACACACACACACACACACACACCTGTACGGGACCAGTGTCCAGAGCGTTAGACAGGTGGCAGAGCAGGTGAGACACACACACACACACCTGTACGGGACCAGTGTCCAGAGCGTTAGACAGGTGGCAGAGCAGGTGAGACACACACACACACACACACACACACACACACACACACACACACACACACCTGTACGGGACCAGTGTCCAGAGTGTTAGACAGGTGGCAGAGCAGGTGAGACACACACACACACACACCTGTACGGGACCAGTGTCCAGAGCGTCAGACAGGTGGCAGAGCAGGTGAGACACACACACACACACCTGTACGGGACCAGTGTCCAGAGCGTCAGACAGGTGGCAGAGCAGGTGAGACACACACACACACACACACCTGTACGGGACCAGTGTCCAGAGCGTCAGACAGGTGGCAGAGCAGGTGAGACACACACACACACACACACACACACACACACCTGTACGGGACCAGTGTCCAGAGCGTCAGACAGGTGGCAGAGCAGGTGAGACACACACACACACACACACACACACCTGTACGGGACCAGTGTCCAGAGCGTCAGACAGGTGGCAGAGCAGGTGAGACACACACACACACACACACACACACACACACACCTGTACGGGACCAGTGTCCAGAGCGTCAGACAGGTGGCAGAGCAGGTGAGACACACACACACACACACACACACACCTGTACGGGACCAGTGTCCAGAGCGTTAGACAGGTGGCAGAGCAGGTGAGACACACACACACACACACACACACCTGTACGGGACCAGTGTCCAGAGCGTCAGACAGGTGGCAGAGCGGTGAGACACACACACACACACACACACACACCTGTACGGGACCAGTGTCCAGAGCGTCAGACAGGTGGCAGAGCGGTGAGACACACACACACACACACACCTGTACGGGACCAGTGTCCAGAGCGTCAGACAGGTGGCAGAGCGGTGAGACACACACACACACACACACCTGTACGGGACCAGTGTCCAGAGCGTCAGACAGGTGGCAGAGCAGGTGAGACACACACACACACACACACACACACCTGTACGGGACCAGTGTCCAGAGCGTTAGACAGGTGGCAGAGCGGTGAGACACACACACACACACACACACACACACACACACACACCTGTACGGGACCAGTGTCCAGAGCGTTAGACAGGTGGCAGAGCAGGTGAGACACACACACACACACACACACACCTGTACGGGACCAGTGTCCAGAGCGTCAGACAGGTGGCAGAGCAGGTGAGACACACACACACACACACACACACACACCTGTACGGGACCAGTGTCCAGAGCGTTAGACAGGTGGCAGAGCAGGTGAGACACACACACACACACACACACACACACACACACACACACACACCTGTACGGGACCAGTGTCCAGAGCGTTAGACAGGTGGCAGAGCAGGTGAGACACACACACACACACACACACACACCTGTACGGGACCAGTGTCCAGAGCGTCAGACAGGTGGCAGAGCAGGTGAGACACACACACACACACACACCTGTACGGGACCAGTGTCCAGAGCGTCAGACAGGTGGCAGAGCAGGTGAGACACACACACACACACACACACACACACACCTGTACGGGACCAGTGTCCAGAGCGTCAGACAGGTGGCAGAGCAGGTGAGACACACACACACACACACACACACACCTGTACGGGACCAGTGTCCAGAGCGTTAGACAGGTGGCAGAGCAGGTGAGACACACACACACACACACACACACACACACACACACCTGTACGGGACCAGTGTCCAGAGCGTCAGACAGGTGGCAGAGCAGGTGAGACACACACACACACACACACACACCTGTACGGGACCAGTGTCCAGAGCGTCAGACAGGTGGCAGAGCAGGTGAGACACACACACACACACACACACACACACACACACACCTGTACGGGACCAGTGTCCAGAGCGTCAGACAGGTGGCAGAGCAGGTGAGACACACACACACACACACACACACCTGTACGGGACCAGTGTCCAGAGCGTCAGACAGGTGGCAGAGCAGGTGAGACACACACACACACACACACACACACACACCTGTACGGGACCAGTGTCCAGAGCGTCAGACAGGTGGCAGAGCAGGTGAGACACACACACACACACACACCTGTACGGGACCAGTGTCCAGAGTGTTAGACAGGTGGCAGAGCAGGTGAGACACACACACACACACACACCTGTACGGGACCAGTGTCCAGAGCGTCAGACAGGTGGCAGAGCAGGTGAGACACACACACACACACCTGTACGGGACCAGTGTCCAGAGCGTCAGACAGGTGGCAGAGCAGGTGAGACACACACACACACACACACACACACACACACACACACCTGTACGGGACCAGTGTCCAGAGTGTTAGACAGGTGGCAGAGCAGGTGAGACACACACACACACACACACCTGTACGGGACCAGTGTCCAGAGCGTTAGACAGGTGGCAGAGCAGGTGAGACACACACACACACACACACACACACACCTGTACGGGACCAGTGTCCAGAGCGTCAGACAGGTGGCAGAGCGGTGAGACACACACACACACACACACACACCTGTACGGGACCAGTGTCCAGAGCGTCAGACAGGTGGCAGAGCAGGTGAGACACACACACACACACACACACACACCTGTACGGGACCAGTGTCCAGAGCGTTAGACAGGTGGCAGAGCGGTGAGACACACACACACACACACACACACACACACACACACACACACCTGTACGGGACCAGTGTCCAGAGCGTTAGACAGGTGGCAGAGCAGGTGAGACACACACACACACACACCTGTACGGGACCAGTGTCCAGAGCGTCAGACAGGTGGCAGAGCAGGTGAGACACACACACACACACACACACACACACACACACACCTGTACGGGACCAGTGTCCAGAGCGTTAGACAGGTGGCAGAGCAGGTGAGACACACACACCTGTACGGGACCAGTGTCCAGAGCGTTAGACAGGTGGCAGAGCAGGTGAGACACACACACACACACACACACACACACACCTGTACGGGACCAGTGTCCAGAGCGTCAGACAGGTGGCAGAGCAGGTGAGACACACACACACACACACACACACACACCTGTACGGGACCAGTGTCCAGAGCGTCAGACAGGTGGCAGAGCAGGTGAGACACACACACACACACACACCTGTACGGGACCAGTGTCCAGAGTGTTAGACAGGTGGCAGAGCAGGTGAGACACACACACACACACACCTGTACGGGACCAGTGTCCAGAGTGTTAGACAGGTGGCAGAGCAGGTGAGACACACACACACACACACCTGTACGGGACCAGTGTCCAGAGCGTCAGACAGGTGGCAGAGCAGGTGAGACACACACACACACACACACACACACCTGTACGGGACCAGTGTCCAGAGCGTCAGACAGGTGGCAGAGCAGGTGAGACACACACACACACACACACACACACCTGTACGGGACCAGTGTCCAGAGCGTCAGACAGGTGGCAGAGCAGGTGAGACACACACACACACACACACACACACACCTGTACGGGACCAGTGTCCAGAGTGTTAGACAGGTGGCAGAGCAGGTGAGACACACACACACACACACACACACACACCTGTACGGGACCAGTGTCCAGAGCGTTAGACAGGTGGCAGAGCAGGTGAGACACACACACACACACACACACCTGTACGGGACCAGTGTCCAGAGCGTTAGACAGGTGGCAGAGCAGGTGAGACACACACACACACACACACACACACACCTGTACGGGACCAGTGTCCAGAGCGTTAGACAGGTGGCAGAGCAGGTGAGACACACACACACACACACACACACACCTGTACGGGACCAGTGTCCAGAGCGTCAGACAGGTGGCAGAGCAGGTGAGACACACACACACACACCTGTACGGGACCAGTGTCCAGAGCGTCAGACAGGTGGCAGAGCAGGTGAGACACACACACACACACACACACACACCTGTACGGGACCAGTGTCCAGAGCGTCAGACAGGTGGCAGAGCAGGTGAGACACACACACACACACACACCTGTAGGACCAGTGTCCAGAGCGTCAGACAGGTGGCAGAGCAGGTGAGACACACACACACACACACACACACACCTGTACGGGACCAGTGTCCAGAGTGTTAGACAGGTGGCAGAGCAGGTGAGACACACACACACACACACACACACACCTGTACGGGACCAGTGTCCAGAGCGTTAGACAGGTGGCAGAGCAGGTGAGACACACACACACACACACACACACACACACCTGTACGGGACCAGTGTCCAGAGTGTTAGACAGGTGGCAGAGCAGGTGAGACACACACACACACACACACACACACACCTGTACGGGACCAGTGTCCAGAGCGTCAGACAGGTGGCAGAGCAGGTGAGACACACACACACACACACACACACCTGTACGGGACCAGTGTCCAGAGCGTTAGACAGGTGGCAGAGCAGGTGAGACACACACACACACACACACACACACACACACACACACCTGTACGGGACCAGTGTCCAGAGCGTCAGACAGGTGGCAGAGCAGGTGAGACACACACACACACACACACCTGTACGGGACCAGTGTCCAGAGCGTCAGACAGGTGGCAGAGCAGGTGAGACACACACACACACACACCTGTACGGGACCAGTGTCCAGAGCGTCAGACAGGTGGCAGAGCAGGTGAGACACACACACCTGTACGGGACCAGTGTCCAGAGCGTTAGACAGGTGGCAGAGCGGTGAGACACACACACAAACGAGCAGACAGACAGGTGAAGGAGGGGAGACTCATAAGAATGTGTGTGTGTGTGTGTGTGTGTGTGTGTGTGTTTTCAGCAGGGGAAACACTGTATCCTGGATGTTTCGGCTAATGCAGTGAGGAGATTACAGGCTGCACAACTTCACCCCATCGCCATCTTTATACGACCCTCGTCCCTGCAGAACATACTGTGAGTGTGTGTGTGCGCGTGTGTGTGAGAGAGAGAGAGAGAGAGAGAGAGAGAGAGAGAGAGAGAGAGAGAGAGAGAGAGAGAGAGTGAGTGTGTGAGTGAGTGAGTGAGTGAGTGAGTGAGAGAGAGAGAGAGAGAGAGACAGAGAGAGAGAGAGAGAGAGAGAGAGAGAGTGTGTGTGTGTGTGTGTGTGTGTGCACTGCTGTCTCACACTCGCTACACTGGATGAGTGTGTAACCCGATGAAACTGGTTTAAATAATGTCATTAAAAACTGATGCAGTCTTACTCATGAACACTGTACACGTGCTTGAATGTTCTTGTTTAGTGTATTTCCCGGTGTCAGATGAAGCTCTCAGGATGAATAAAGCAGACCATGTTGATTTCAGAGACATTAGCAAGCGCCTGACGGAGGAACAGGCCCGGAGAGCTTTAGACAGAGCCGTCAAACTGGAGCAGGACTTCATCGAGTGCTTCTCAGGTGAGTCTTCATCATCATCATCATCAGGGCCGTTTCTAGGCATAGGCAAACTAGGCGGTCGCCTAGGGCGCAAACAGCTGGGGGGCGCCAGTGAGAGCCCCCACCACACCAAGAGATTTTTTTTTTCTCACCCAGGCGAGTGGAAGAAAATCCTTCTTTTTTTACATTTCCGATAATGAAGCGTATATTTGCACTAAGTGCCTGTCTTTTTGGCAAAAATACGCCCACTACTTAATATCTGTGGCATAGGTCGTAAGGCGTGAGGTGCTTGAAAGTAGCTTTTGATGCGTTCGACCCGAGTTCGAATCCGCCTTTTGCCGAACTCGCTCTTCTCCCTTTTCCCAACACTTGAGATGTAAAAGTTATAGCCTAATATAAAGGTCTCTAGCATTATATTTTGTCAACGAACTAAAATCGAAATCGTGATATGGCCTTGTGCCGTTATAAAACAGCACAAGACTTTAATTAAGTAGCCTATATAGGCATTCTGTTTGTGCTGCGTGATTTAAAGAAAAGTGCGCACTTTGCTCACGCGATCAGCATGGTGATCTGGTGTTTTCTCCAAAATAAAAGCTCAAGGGTTTATTTCTTGCAAGTGAAAAAATTAGGACAAAAGTATTGTAATTTTCCTATACTATAGTAGGCTATAATGTAAAATATACTTTTGAAATATTCATTTTAATTTATACAGTACATATTATTGGCTATATGGATTTTACGTCATAAGAATACTTAAAAATCATAAACACCAGTGATAATGTAATGTAGATTGAGACTCTATATCATAACTAAGATGTTTGAACCCTTTAGTGTCCAGGTACAAGTCAATGGTTTTTCTTTGTTCAATGTGCACAGTTCATGGGTTGAAGCTCTTAATTTTTAGCTCTCAAAGTACCAGATTGATGCATTAATTTAACCTTGAAATGTACAAAATTTTCTAGCGGGGGAGCATGCCCCCGAACCCCCCTAGAGGGACAGTGGTCCACCCAACATAGTTTCACAAAATCCTATGGGAGAGAACGATCATTTATTAATTAATTTATTAACTACTCCAGCATAGTGCAACAACAAAGTCCTTTTAAGTGAGTAAAACTGTCAATGCCAAATTACAATATATAATTTTTATATATAATATATAAATATATATAATATGGGGGGTGGGGGGGTGCTCAATAGGAATCTTGCCTAGGGTGCCAAAAAGGCTAGAAACGGCCCTGATCATCATCATCATCATGAGCTCTGATGAGATTGGCTGATCTCTCTGTGGTGACATCATCTCAACATCAGACCAGTGTTACTTTTGTATCATTGATACAGTATCGTTAGTATTATATCAGAGCATGTGTTATTTATTTTATTTGGATATAATAATAACGCTGCATCCGATCAGGACAGTGTTGTTGTGATTGTGATGTTGTGTTTGAGTTGTGATTGTTTTGTTGTGTTGTGTTTGTGTAGCGATTGTGGAGGGCGAGAGCTTTGAGGAGATCTACCACCGTGTGAAGGCTGTGATGGAGGAGCAGTCCGGCCCATACATCTGGATCCCGGCGCGCGAGAGACTGTAAACACGTCACCAGACGATCTGCAGATTCACACCATCAGCTCATCCATAATCCACATGTAAATATGCGTCAGATAATATTTCAGTCTGGAGTGGGCGGGGACGCTTACCTCATCGCCATGGCAACGGTTCATCGTCGGGTCGGACTGCTGAATCAGCAACAGAGCGAAAACACGTGTGAACTAGCCTTAACGTGTGTGTGTGTGTGTGTGAGAGCCGCTTCTAATGATGATGATGATGATGAAGGTGTTTATGTGGGTGGTTTTCATAGCGATTGTGAGCTCAGTGAGTGTGTAACAATGTCTGAGGCAATATAGACATGAGCACTGAGCACTTTACTAACACACACACACACACACACACACACCTCTCATTGTGAAGTGTCTCTATAGGGCTACTGTTTACATATAATACACACTTTAATCTGCACAGGGAGAGAAACGTGTGCGCGTTTGTTTGTGTGTGTGTGAGAGAATGTGTGTGTGTGTGTGTGTGAGAGAATGTGTGTGTGTGTGTGTGTGAGAATGTGTGTGTGAGAATGTGTGTGTGTGAGTGTGTGTGTGTGTGTGTGTGTGTGTGTGTGTGTGTGTGTGTGTGTGTGTGTGAGTGAGAGATTCAGAGCATTAGATTAATTCAGTCACAGAGAGGCTGCAGTGATTTGTAAATCATTTAATGATGAGTGTGTGTGTGTGTGTGTGTGTGTGTGTTGAGTATTATTATTCTACCGCTGTACATACAGATTCAGATGATCTGAACCAATGGGGCTTTAAACACATGAACACTGCACTTCTCTGAGCCAAAACTACCCACAATCCACCTCTCTGCCCATACAAACATCATGCTGTACGCTACAGCGACCCATAATGCACTGCGCTCGGTCTACAACATTTAACCAAAGTGTTTTCTTCTTTAGTTTGTGTGATTATGACGTTTGAGTTCGGTTTCTCATTTTAGACTCATTTTCACACACTTATAGACGCATTTAAATTTGCGAAGCGACAGCCGCTCTGTATAATGTGAAATAAATGGATTAATAAATATATTTCCTGTTGTAAACTAGCTAAAATACTGAAATGATGATTCATTAAACTGTTTTAATAATTACTCAGGCTTTCGTGTGTTTCTGTGTGTTTACAGGTGAAACTGAATATTAATGGTCTTAAAGGAGAACTCCGGTCAATTTTAACATTGAGCTCATTTTATTGTACATTTGGAGTGCTGTCAATACAGAGAACAACTACAAATATTGGTGTTGCCTACACCGAGTTATTCTATTTTTAAAATCTGCACCCTGTTGACTTCAATGGGGCAAGTACTAAACCTGCTTTTAGGCTCTTAACATCCTTGATGTGTCATTACAAGTGCACAGGTCATGTGAGTGATTCCTTCAGAGTGAACACGGGTGAATCTGACTGCAGTAGATGTGAAAGATATTAATAAAAGTGATGTTATTTAAGCCAGCGCAAATACCTGTTTACATCCTGTTTTTCGGTTGAAGTCCAAAGTAATCGATTGCCGAGTTCACGCGCATGATCATAGGTAACTAAACCTATGCGCGTGAACTCGGCAATCGATTACTTTGGACTTCAACCGAAAAACAGGATGTAAACAGGTATTTGCGCTGGCTTAAATAACAATTTTTATTCATATCTTTTACATCTACTGCAGTCAGATCCACTCGTGTTCACTCAGAAGGAATCACTCACATTTTCTGTGCACTTGTAATGACAGAAATCTTTTAGTTAAGAGCCTAAAAGCAGGTTTAGTACTTGCCCCATTGAAGTCAACAGGGTGCAAATTTTAAAAATAGAATAACTTGGTGTAGGCAACACCGATTTTTGTAGTTGTTCTCTGTATTGACAGCACTCCAAATGTACAATAAAATGAGCTCAATGTTAAAATTGACCGGAGTTCTCCTTTAAGGCCAGTTCAGTAACTTTAACAATAACGGTGAAGTTTTAATAATCACTCCGAGAATAACTTGTTCACACTTGTTTCTAATGATGCGATGAAAAATAAGCCAGTTCAGAGAGCACAGGTGTACTGAATGTTAGGGACAATGGATGGAAACAATCTGAGAGGCAGAGGAGGAAGAGGATGAGACGAGGAAGGCCCTTAAGAGAGCAGCCAGAGAGATGGAGCGCAACTGGAAGAAAACAAAACTAGAGGTATTTCACATTTCATGGAAGGAGAGCTCGATTGCATACAGAGAGGCTTTAAAAGCTGCTAGATCTGCTTATTCAACCCTATTAGAAGAAAATAAACATAATCCTAGGTATTTATTTGAAACGGTGGCTAAACTAACGAGAAATAAATCTTCAGCACTGAAGTTTCCAAGCAGCACAGCAGTAATGACTTTATGAACTTCTTTACTAATAAGACTGATAATATCAGGGAGAACATTATAACTATGCAGCCGTCTACTACAGTATCGCATCAGGCAGTGCATTGTAGTCTCCCGGAGGAAAAACTCGATTCAGTCATTGCTATAGAAGAGGAAGAATTTACTGAACTCGTTAAATCATCTAAATCTACAACATGTATGTTAGACCCTATACCGACTAAGCTACTGAAAGAGATGCTTCCAGAGGTCATAGATCCTCTTCTTAATATCATTAATTCATCTTTGTCTCTAGGATACTTGCCAAAAACCTTTAAGCTGGCTATGATTAAACCGCTTGTTAAAAAACGCAACTTGATCCTACAGAATTAGTCAATTACAGGCCGATCTCGAATCTACCTTTTCTGTCAAAGACACTAGAAAAGGCAGTATCTTCACAACTGTGTTCCTTTCTAGAAAGAAATGATATCTGGAGGATTTCCCGTCAGGATTTAGACCGTACCATAGTACCGAGTCGGCTCTCATTAGAGTCACACATGATTTGCTCCTATCATCCGATCGTGGTTGTGTCTCGCTATTAGTGTTACTCGATCTTAGTGCTGCATTTGACTACTTAATTCTGAAAAGAGATTCTAGTTATTGGACAAAAAACAATCTAGAATACTGTCTAACACTTGATGGCTGCTCTGTCAAGTCTTCGTTGACGGTTAGGAACCTGGGTGTGTGTCGATTGCTGATCGATTGCTCCTGTCTGCCTCGCTCCCTGCTGTGAGTGTGTTTGCTTCGGTGCTGTAAGCTCCGTCTTAGCCTCGTATTTCCTTGTTTTGAACCATCATTTACAACAATTTCTAGTTGTTTATACTACTAAAAACAGCTTACCCAACATCTCAGATTAACCTGACATCGCTAGCTTCCGTTACTACTAGCACAACACGCTAGTAATTTGCTAGCCTGTTAACGCGCCACCCATGCGCTCAGCTATTTTTATTTATTTATTTTTCTCTCGCGCGCTCACGCCTTTGAGTTCATAAAAGCTCAGGGGCTCGTTCTTCGTACGTTGCTTATTACATCCGAGATCAAATGACACATCCAAGATGATATCATCATGCTAATCATGATCCGGCTAATTGGGTTCTTCGAACTCACCTGTTGTTTATGATTAGTATCGCTGGATTGAGTTATCTGAGATAACTGCGCGTTCATGCGCTGGCTTAAAAGGGGATATGTATCGATCGTAGAAACATTGATCAGCAACGCTGCTATTGGCTGCTCAGCGTGGCCAAAGAGCGCGCACAGTTTTTCTCCTCAACAGAGCAAGATAGTCGAAGTTTATTCGGAATTTTAATGTTTAATCAAAACGCCAGGGAACACCTCAAAGTCTGCAAAAGCCAGGAGAGAGGGCTGGCAAAAAGTAGCAGACAATTTAAATCTGTTAGAAGTGGCCATGTTAGATGTTTTTATCACTTATTAGCCTTTTTTGTATTTTAATAATTGCATAATTAGGCTACTTTGTTCATTGTAATGTCAGAGTCACCACACTAGAACATGGGAACAAATAAAAGTGAAGTACAAAAATATTCTACACAGCCTAATGGTAATTTTTAGTTATATTATAGTCTCTTCTCTTCTATAAAAGGCACTGTTAAATAAATGGTTGTCTGTTTATAAAAGCAACCAAGAAAAAGGCTGAAAAAAAGAAAAGATCTTAGTAGCCTACACTGTAAAATAATTGTACAAATATTGCTGCATTAAATGAAGGTCGCATTAAAAGTAATGATGAATTGCTTTGACTTGTGAAAGTGAAAACTGATAAACTTATATTAATGTAAAAATATTTTGCCATGAGTTATTGATCACATTTTCCCCAGTGTAGTTCATTGTAATGACATTGTGTTTTCCTCTTTTGTGCACTTTTACACAATACACCAACACTTGTATCTGTTCCCAAGAAAGTGGTGGCTGAAATATGTGCAGTAAGTGGACATTCTCTAACTTTCCAAAGGAAAGAAAGTATAAGACTTTGTAATGTCCATTTGTTTCCATTGCACTGGACAGTGAATAAACCCTCTCAGATAACTGTCATATGGAGGAACTAGCCTACCTGCAAGTGCATAAATAACTTTACTTAATTTATACTTGTATGCTTTATGGCTGCAATATAAGTTGCAGGATTCCACATCTACAGAAAGGCCTACAGAAGAGTCTGCACAGACAGAGGAGACATAGGACAACAGGTGGGCAGTATATAGACAACTTTTCCTTTTTATTTGTTGCATGAGGCATGTGTCTAATATCTTGTTGCAGGCACTTGACCAATGGCTTTTCTTTACAAAGAACAATTGAAATAAAACTCAAGGAACTAAGCATATTTGTCTTTTATTAAACATTTAATGATTTTTTTTTTTTTTTTTTTTTTTTTTTTGGCAATGTTGTGTAATATGGCACATGTAGCAATGTCACAGGCCCTGTCAGGTGTGCAACCCTCAGACTTTTCAGACACTGAAATCTTCCCTTTAGTTAGCCAAAGTTCATTTCATTGTGTGCCCTTGTCCTGGCTAGAGCTGCATTGTAACTGGTTTGGGTCAGGGAATGGGGTCATAAAACACCTGTCTGCAGGAACATGTCATAATCACCTATGAAAAATGCAGTTCTGTTAGGATCAATAAGTGTATGTAATACAGTGAGCTTGATGTTTAATTGTGGAACTTTCCTTACCAAATAATGTGCAGGAATGTGAATCTCTGAAAATTCTTAAGTCATGCACAGATCCTGACCTTTTTGCTTTCACATTTGTGATTATGGAAGATTTGTCAACTGCCTTTTTTTTTATTTGATATAATATTATTAATCTGGAATATTAAGAATCCCAATTGTAACTGGGCTGCACATTTACATTGTGAACCCCCTTTCTGTTCACATAATCCCCCTTTCTGTTCACATAATCCCCTTCATTGAGGCCTTGATGGCAGCCTATAGTCTATGGTACCAATCGCTGTTAGAGCGTGAAGCCTGAGTGACATACTGTAATCGGCATGGTCATGATTGTATGATCTTCATAAAAAATGATGATAGCCTAAAAAAAAATTTGCTTTAAAAAAAACTGCTTTACAACATTGGGTCTAAAGTGGCTTGGAAATGCCAAAAAAAAACAAAAAAAAAAACTGTTTTTTAAACCTAAAAGCGCCAGGTAAACTCCAAATGACACGACAGACAGCCCTTTCCATCAACTTCTCCGCATCTCCAATAGTGTAAAGGAAAGAGCCACTCGCAAATAATCTTAGGGCAATGCAAACAGTTTGTGCTGTATTTAAAGCCAGACTCCGACAAGTCGAAAATAAATGTGCGTTTCCAACAATTTAATAATGTAAACGACAATCTCACGAGTCACGAGAAAGAAAAAAAAACATCTCAGAAAGTGCACTATCGCGCTGCGCTGGACTTCCCGCATCAGCTCCGCTTATGAAGCCGGGATCTAATCCTGTTTACATGAAATAAGCCTGCTCCCGAGCAGGTTTGAGCTTGCGCATGTGTTGCTATGACAGCAAGTCCAGGATGAGCTTCGAAGAACCAAACGATCCAAGATCATGCCAAATCGTCAACAATCAAATCCAGCTAACTGAGTTAGCGACGTACGAAGAACGAGCCCCAAGTGAGTAAGAATCAGTCAACAAACACGGTGAGTAATGTCTTGTCCTGTTATTGTCACCTGCACTTCATGTCACATGTTTAGCATAGCCTTCTCTGTCAGCAATATAGAATTTATATGTGATAAATGCAAGGAGACAGTTAGGCTGACAGAGAAGATTTCAGAACTAGAGACACGCATCCAAACTTTAATTGAGGATAGTAAGAGTGCTAGAGTTATAGATACTGCTTTGGATGCGCATAGAATAGAGAACTCTTTACATGATGCGGTTCTGGCTGAAGTAGAGCCCGTGCAGCCGGCAAATGGGTGACAGTGAGGGATCGCTCTAGTCGCGGATCAAAAAGCCACTCTTCCGTTCCGATTACCATAACAAATCGATTTGCCCCGCTCAGTGAAACACCCACTGAGAATGATTGTGCCCTAGTTATTGGCGATTCTATGACACGGAACGTGAAAATAGAGACACCAGCCACCATAGTCACATGTTTGCCAGGAGCCAGAGCGCCTGACATCAAAGCAAATTTAAAAGTGCTGGCTAATGCTAATCGTAAATTCTCTAAGATTATTATTCACGTCGACACTAATGATGTTCGACTCCGCCAGTCGGAGATCACCAAAATTAACATTAAAGAGGTGTGTGAACTTGCAAGTACGATGTCAAGCACTGTAATTTGCTCTGGCCCCCTTCCTGTTCGCAGGAGTGATTGCAAAGCAACAATTGAAACCTGCTATTTCACTGGCTTGTCATATTGCTTAAATAATGTACTAGCAAACCTTATTTAGCATTACATATCGCTAGAATAATTATTTACAACGTTAGTTACCGTTATATTATACCATGGTCTGGGTGAATACTCGATTCTGATTGGCTGCAGGGTGTCCGTTAAAAAGTGATAATGTACACCTAGGAAAGGCGTCCCGTCAATTTGCCTGATGACAGTTCTAAATGATTGCGCTGGCTCAAACTCACTGATCAACTGCTGCGGTCGGGTCGCTGTGGCCACGTTGCTTGGCAACGCCTGTATACGGGAGATATTAAATAGTGCGCTCGACTTAATAAAAACCCTCACGATTTTTACTCTAAAACACATTAAAGTATTAATTGATTCAATATTTCTTTCTTTCGTAAGTGACCATGGTATAAGCGGGTTAATGCCCTTCGAGGTGTCCATTATCAGGTTTTAATGGACTTTACCCCCTCAGGGGGTTGCCGAAAGGAACCTGGACCCATCGCCACACCGAACCTTCCAATTTTTTACCATCAATCTCGGATCGTCGGAAGTCTCTAATAACAACAAATAATGCGCACAAATTTATAATAAAAATGCAAATCATAAGTTTTCGGCGTTGAATTGCGGAGGTTGCGTTTGCGTGTGATTTTATTCCCGTGCCTTATTCCCAATGCGTCCACATAAAGCTGCCTATTTTTCATTGATGCGCTTAGTCAAATACACACGAAAACATTGTCACAACGTCCGTCTTGCCGCGTATTCACATAAACACATCGGTTATGTCCGTGCTGCTGTCAACGCAACGCGTGCGATTAATATTTTTCAGTTTAACACGTTAAAAATATTTAACGCAATTAAAGCAGCATTTTTTTCTGTCATGCTTTGGCTAGCGTTATATTATATAATCACGTTATTCTTCATGCAAATGCTTCTAACCATGCAAGCGAGAAAATACAAAAGAGAATGCGCTGTCTGTGATGCTGACACGACTCGCGCCAGACTCGACTTCTTTCGCGCTTTCGCTTTGAGTAGGCTATCCTCATGAGAGCAGTCTTAAATTAGTTAAATAAAGTCTTAAATGAACGTTAAGAGTTGTGAGAAAATGGGACGCGTGTGGGATCCACATGTGACAGTGCAGCAGTGACATCAGAATCAAATAACACTTCATTCATAAAAAGATGCCATTAAACAATTATTTGAAATATACTGTCTTTATGATGTTTCTACATTAATTTGGAGATTTACTGGGAAATTATTAGGCTACATAAAATATAGTAAAAACAAGCTATCTTGTGCAATTATAACAAAATTATATATTATATAAAATTAAAAATGTTTAATTCATATATTCATTTGTAACATGCATGAACGAAGAAAAAAAAAAGGAACAGGAAGAAGAAAATCTTATGGTAGCCTACCTGTCATTTATTTGTGCACATCAAAAATAAAAATAAAAAAACCCCAGCACATTTCAAAGTATAGTATCAAAGTAGTATCGTTACAACACTAGTGTAGGGTGCCACACATTTTTTTAAAATTTCAAAGGATGCCTTGACTGAAAAAAGGTTGGGAAACACTGATATAGACAGTAGAACATAGTTAAAATTTAAACAGGCTCTTTGATGAATAGCAGCTATTGAGTAAAGTAGAGAAGGCCCTATAAACAAGGTTGTAAGTTTTGTTTGTTCAAAACTGTAACATTCGTTTGTTCGTTGTGTCAAGTTGTAGTTTGTTTGAAATAACAAACCAGTTCACCTGAAGGAAAACTCGACGAGGTGCTATTAGAAGACATCCTGTCAAAGCTTTTTGGTACATATCGCTTACCGTAGATGCAATGCGCATTTGAAAACGCGAGGCGCTGGAGAGCAAAATTAGTTTGATTGCAAAATACAAATTCACCACTAGATGGGAGTAATTCCTACTTACTGTCCCTTTAACTCAAGGAGTTCAGTGAAGCTGGCAATATTCACATAGGCTATTCGAACTTCCCTATTCTTGAGCTAAACGTTGTTAAAGCACAAACGACACCTATTTACAATCACAGTAACCTAGACAACGAGCTACAACCCAATTCTCATCAAAACGAGCTTTATAATATTAATTTGTCTCTAAAGACGAGAGACAAGTCCAAATAAGGGGCCGTCTGTAAAGCGCAAATCCCAAACCCTTCTGCACATTTTATATTATTAAACATATTCAATAGTTTCACTGTGACACACTGTACTGTCACCAAATTCAGTTCACACATCACTGCTCTCCAGCTGGTTATACTACATTACTTAGTTTGATAAAAAAAAAAAGCATAGCCTACTTTTTATGATTATTTATTATGAAATAAAATCAATAACTTCACCCTTTTTAGAAAAAAAATTAAATAACTTCACACTGTTATATAGTGTAATGCCATCAAATTCAGTAAGCAAATATAATGCAAAAGCTGCGTATAGTAACAAAAATAATTTGTGTAAAGAATAGGCCTACTTATTTTTTATGAGCAATTACTTCCCAAACTAAGTGTTGTATGTCTATAACCAACATTAGAGCAGTGATGTGTGAACTAAATTTTGTGTGTTACAGTGAAGTTATTGAATATTTTTCATAATATAAAATGTGCAAAAGCAGTGTATAGTATGACCAGTGAAGTCACCATTGATGTGTAAACTGAATTGGGTGGCATTACAGTTTGTAACACTGAAGTTAATTACTATTTTTGTATTTCTGACTATGCGTTGATGCTGTAGTCGTTTTTGGGTTATATTGCACTTTTCAGACAGTCCCTTTGAACTTCTCTCAGCCGCCTGCTCATAGATCCATTTAGCCTATATTATTATAAAAGCTTGTTTTGATGAGAATTGGGTTGTAGCTCATTGTCTAGGTTACTGTGATTGTAAATAGGTGTAGTTTGTGCTTTAACAACGTTTAGCTCAAGAATAGGGAAGTTCGAATAGCCAGCTATGTGAATATTGCCAGCTTCACTGAACTCCTTGAGTTAAGCACTGACCGCATCTTTATATTTGAGTCCAAGTTTAAGCACTATGAAACGCTCCATTAACGTACGGAGCTCTGAAACACTGCCAGCGGGACATTAAACAGGAAGTGTCTGTCCGAGATCAAAACTTTTTTTTTTTTTTGGTTTTGTGTGGGAAGGCAAAAGATTTGGGAAAAAAAAATTCTCCCAAACTAAAAATGTCTTTTTTGGATTGCAGGATTGCACTTCCTGCTCAGCTACTGTTCGGACGCTCTTGCTTACTGCTCCGCGCTTTGCTCTATCGCTTTTACATTTTATCTCCTATTTTTTTATATTTTATTTCCTTTTATCACCTAATTTTAACTTCAGCAAATCAGCACAGTGCTCATTCAACAAAGTTTGGATTACTACAAAAACTGAGAATTCCTTTACCCGACCAGCTTACATACCGGGAAAGGAAAACACAACTGCCTACAAGGATAAGAGAAAATGCCTCTTCTGGAATCTACTTGCTGCACAAACTGCCACAGACTTTTACAAAGGATTGCAGTTCTTGAAACAAAGTTACTTACGGGACCACCAAACCAGACGGAGCACACAACAGAGCTTCTTCATGGACACCCTCAGCATACCGGTGAGTCCCATGAAACTAGTACTCCTCGACAGGTAGAGAAACAAGCCGATCGACTTACTAATCGATGGCACAAACAGGGAGCGAGACCCAAAGGAACTCGAGATCAGATTGTCACGAGCCTCACATATTGCCGCAGTAGCATCCTCTACCCCAGATACAGCTCTGACAAGGATTGCAAACACTGGTCTCCTACCACCGCCTATACATCTTGAGAACAGATTTGAAGTACTAAGGAATGTAAATGAGGAATCCCCAAACGTGATGAATGTGATCGAACACAGACCGAATAGGCCAGTAGCTAACACTGATGCTAACTGGTGCTCAAGGTCGAGCAGACAGCGGCACTCAGCTCAGAGCGCAGCCGAGCCCAGGACTCTGATAGTGGGGGACTCCATAATCAGAAACATTAGCGGCAGGGACACAACTATGTGCTGCCTTCCACAAGCAACAACTTCTGACGTAAACAGGGAACTTCAGAACATTCTGATGAAACATAAGACTGCAAATCAACTCATCATACATGTGGGGAAGAATGATATTCATAAAGAGCAGTCTGAACTCCTTAAGAAGGATTTCCATGAACTTTTTGAAACACTTAGACTGAAAGTTCAAACATTCATCAGTGGACCACTCCCAGCAAGAGGAACAAACAGGTTTTCACGGTTGCTTGGGCTTAATACGTGGCTGCAAAAAACCTGCAATATAAAAGCAATGAACTTCATTGACAATTTCAATCTTTTCTGGAGTCAGAGACAACTGTTTCATCGGGATGGCCATCACCCAAACAAACTTGGTTCAAGAGTGTTAAAGGACAATATTCACTTCTCCCTCAATCATCCTTCTGCAGTGTGTGCCAATCCACTCAATCTGAACGGCACACACACACCTGGACACAGTATGAATGACCACGGGACTTCACTTCAGCAGCAAAATGGACATAACACCACTCCGCCACAACAACCTCTGCTCACGGACACAATCTCAGCTGAGCCCTGCCCACAGAGCTCACCACAGACAGACATATCAGAACTGCTTGAAGATTCAGCACCCAAGGACGACTTCCTGGAAAACAGCCAGGGAAGCCAGGACAGCATATCACAGCCTCCTATAACACCAGAGCAACAGCCCCTCTCACCAGACACGTTAACCCTCTCTCCAGCTTCGCCACTTTTGTGCTTCTCACAGAAAATGGAAGAACTGGTGCATGCTGGAACCAGACTATCCCACTCTTTTGCTGCAAGCCCCCAGATACCAACCAAAAAAAGACAGGCACCATTACCACCAAAGCCTGCGGGCCCAGCTCGCCCTCCCCCTCCTATGAGAGCTCTTCGGCCTCTGCCACAACGCCAGGGCCCACACCCTCCTCCATCTGCTCGAGGTGAACCAAAAACAACTGATACCAGCTCACAGTGATGTGTCGGGTCCCCGTTTTGATAACAGTAACTTTCTCAAATGTTTACAGAACAAACAGGAACCCAGTGTGCCTGTATCTTTCTCTATTGCTGTTCTATTACAAGATGGAAAGTATAAGGCCTTCAATAGCCGTACAGCAAACCTAAATAATCTGGTGCCTATTACACGTCAAACTAATATTGCTGTGGGGAAAAGTAAGTCTGTTAAGTTAGCACTTTTAAACATACGGTCACTTAACCCTCTGGGGTCTGAGGGGTTTTTGGGGTCCTTGAGATGTTCTGACATGCCCTGACATTTGTGCTTTTTTCAGTTGCTTATAAACATATTAATGGCAAAGGTGTAAATTCACTATTTAGCACAAACAGGGCTACCATAATATGTGAACAACTTGCATGTACATGTTTGTATTTTTGATAGAATAATGTTTATGCATGGTTTTTTCAAAAACAAAAAACTAAAGTTTCTGAAATAAGGCCACAAAAAATTATTCTAAATATATGTAAATAAGACTTGACTAATGGATGACGTTGCCTAGAATTTTTTCTTTAAAATTATGTGAAAATCATCCTGCCTAATCATTCACATAAACACAATACATTGATTTAAATCTTGTAAAACACTTTTTGTTTGGAAAGGCCATATGCGGGTGGGCGTGATTCACACCTGCGGAGTCAATGGGGCCCGCATAATGAGGCTGCATACGTAATGAGCCTTTCATTCAGTGTGTGACTGAGCTACAAGAATGCAAGGACAATATATAACTGGTTTGTTGTTTTTTTCCACAAATTTTGCTTGCAAATTGTACAATATCCAAGGTAAACATTTCTAGTAATTGTGCAGTTAATTGTTCTCATACTGTATTTTCAGATTTGGAATATATTCTCTTCCCAAATGTGTCACTAATAAAGCATAATAAAATTTAAAGAGAAGGCTTATAATGACCTTTTAAGATTTTGTTTACATCTATCCATATATATATATATATATATATATATATATATATTTTTTTTTTTTTTAAGGTTATACAATTACAACAACATTTAAAATTGTAACAATATTTCCAGTGTAATCTTTCTTTGTATTCGCGATTCATATTAAAACAGTATTTTTGCCAGCTGTAGTAGCTCCACAACAGCGCGCATCTGTGCGTTCATTCATTCATAGAAATGCGATTCATATTTAAACAGTATTTTTGCCAGCTGTAGTAGCTCCACAACAGCACGCATCTGTGCGTTCATTCATTCATACATACACAGAAACGCGATTCATATTTAAACAGTATTTTTGCCAGCTGTAGTAGCTCCACAACAGCACGCATCTGTGCGTTCATTCATTCATACATACACAGAAACGCGATCAATATTTAAACAGTATTTTTGCCAGCTGTAGTAGCTCCACAACAGCACGCATCTTTGCGTTCATTCATTCCGATTAGAACAAAGCAAACAGAACTGACCTAATTCCTCAGCGGGATCCGTTTGCTCCTCGAAATGATACTTCCAGAACTTCTGAGGTAAATTTTTGCAGGATTATCATCAAGATAGTATTATTCCTCACAGCATCGTAAAGTACATAAGTCTGAAAGTGAACTCGCGGTGTGTGTTATCCAGCTGATCTGGGCGTTTCACAGGTTTGTTTGGATCGCCTCACATTTGCGTTTGAATAGCGCGCGCTCTCCGTGGGCGGAGCACATTAAAACTTAATTAGCTGAGATGAGAACGACTGACATCTCTCTCTTTGCATACATATTACATAAACTGTGAATATTTGTTTTTTATAAAAAATACTTCATTTAAAAGAAGAGAATTCAAGCTTCATGCCTGTGTGACTGTATGCCTGTTTGACTGAGTATTCGCTGAGTTACAGTTCATTTTCGGACGCGTTTCAGAATTGACTACACTGACGGAGAGGAGGCAGAACTCGCATCATGTTTATTTTTCTTTATTTGGCGAAAAGCACAACACTTTGTTTTTATTATGAGCATACACAAAAAAAATACACACTAAACAGGATCGATTGATGTATAACAAGCATATAAGATAAAAATTAATATTTTTTTATTTTTTATTTTTTGCACTCATACGGAAAAAAACGAGCCTATCGCGCCGGCGCGATAGCCGACCTCAGGGGGTTAAAACTTAATAACCACAAACAACCTGGATTTTATGCTTCTAAATGAAACCTGGCTAGAAGACAGCTGCAGTGCAACAATCCTCAATGAAGCAGCCCCTCCTAACTTTACTTTTATGAGTGTCTGCAGAGCTGTTAAGAGAGGTGGGGGTCTAGCTGCTCTTTTTAAAGATAACTATCAATGTAAGCAAATATCATTTCGGAATTACTTGTCTTTCGAATATCTGGGTAAAATGTGCTCCACGCATTTTACTTATTTACAGGCCTCCAAAATACTCTTCAGCGTTTGATGAGGACTTTACAGAACTATTATCAACAATTACCTCAGAGTTTGACTGTTTTGCCATTGCTGGAGATTTTAACATCCACATCGATAGTGCAGAGAACAATATGGCAAAAGAAATCAAAAGTGTTTTAAAAACTTTCGATCTGACTCAGCATGTACATGGACCCACACACAGTCGTGGACACACTCTAGATTTACTTATCAGTAAGGGTCTAAACATTTCATCGATTGTTATTAAGGATGTAGCACTGTCTGATCATTTCTGTATTTTCTTTGATATATTGATCTCTCCTGCCACTGAAGCTAGATCTGTGTCTGTCAAGAAGAGATGCTTAAATGAGAACACCAGTGTACTATTTATGAAGGCTATATCCTTAACACCAAGCATATCTGCTGACTCTGTTGATTTTCTCCTTGATTCTTTTAACTCAAAAGTTAAAAGTGTAATTGATGATATTGCTCCTGTTAAAATCAGGAAGAAGAGTGGCAGACAAAAAGCACCTTGGAGAAACTCAACAGCAGTGCAAAATATGAAAAGACAATGCAGAAAAGCAGAGCGCATGTGGCGGAAGACTAAACTTGTAGTCCATTATAACATCTACAAAGACAGCATCCATGCTTTCAATATGGAACTAGGCAAAGCTAGACAGACTTTCTTCTCAAATATTATAAACAGTAATTTAAACAACACACGCACTCTTTTTGCTATTGTAGAGAGACTGACAAACCCCCCAAGACAGATTCCCAGTGAAATGCTCTCAGACAACAAGTGCAGTGAGTTTGCTTCTTTCTTCTCTGAGAAAATCAATAATATCAGAAAGGTGATCAGCACATCCTTGAGTTGCCCTGGGGTCAGACAGATCAGACCACCTGAGAAAGTAGTTACTATGTCTGATTTCAAAGAAATTGATGGCAAAATTTTGGAAGAAACCGTACAGCACCTTAAAACATCAACCTGCGCTCTTGACACACTTCCCACATCTTTTTTCAAAAGTGTTTTGAACAGTTTAGAAGCAGATCTTCTAGAAGTGGTAAATGCCTCACTTCTCTCTTTTCCAAACTCCCTAAAAACTGCAGTTGTCAAGCCCCTCCTGAAAAAGAACAATCTGGATAAGACCATATTAAGCAACTATAGGCCGATCTCAAATCTTCCTTTCATAGGCAAGATCATTGAAAAAGTTGTCTTCAATCAGCTGAACAAATTCTTATGCTCGAATGGATACTTTGACAATTTTCAATCTGGTTTCCGACCGAACCACAGCACAGAGACAGCGCTCATAAAGATAATAAACGATATTCGCTTAAATACTGATTCAGGCAAATTATCAGTGCTGGTACTACTCGACCTCAGTGCTGCATTTGACACTGTTGATCATAACATACTTCTTGACAGGCTGGAAAACTGGGTGGGGCTTTCTGGGATAGTCCTAAAATGGTTCAGGTCATACTTAGATGGGAGAGGTTATTATGTGAGTATAGGAGACCATAAGTCTGAGTGGACATCCATGACATGCGGAGTCCCTCAAGGCTCAATTCTTGTGCCACTCCTGTTCAACCTGTATATGCTCCCAATGAGCCAAATAATGAGAAAGAACCAAATTGCTTACCACAGCTATTTACATTTACATTTACATTTAGTCATTTAGCAGACGCTTTTATCCAAAGCGACTTACAAAGTAGGACTAGATTAAGAGAGACATCATGAAGAGGCAAAAAACAAGAAGCAGCGCAAGAAGTGCTCAAGATACAACGTTCAGGCATTATTCAGAGTAGCATAAGCCCGATAAGTGAGGGTTAGAGGGAAAGGGGAGGTGTGTTTTTTTTTTTTTTTTTTTTTTAATGAGGTTAAGTGCTCCCGGAAGAGATGGGTTTTCAGATGTTTTTTGAAGGTTGTCAGGGATTCTGCATTCCGGATGAGGGTGGGGAGAGCGTTCCACCAGCATGGAACTGTGAATGAGAATGTTCTGGAAAGTGATTTTGTGGCTTTCTGGGATGGAACCACGAGACGTCGCTCGTTGGCCGATCGTAGGCTTCTGGCAGGGATGTAGACTCGTAGGAGTGAATGAAAGTAGGAGGGAGCTGAGCCTGTGATAGATCTGTAAGCAAGCGTCAATGCCTTGAACTTGATGCGAGCAGCGAGAGGTAGCCAGTGCAGTGAGCTGAACAGAGGAGTGACGTGGGCCCTCTTGGGCTCGTTGAAGACAAGACGGGCTGCAGCATTTTGGATCATCTGTAGAGGTTTAGTTGCACATGCTGGAAGTCCGGCCAGAAGAGCATTACAGTAGTCAAGCCTAGAAATGACCAGGGCCTGGACGAGAAGTTGTGTTGCATGCTCAGTTAGGAAAGGCCTGATCTTCCTGATGTTGTGCAGTGCAAACCTGCATGATCGAGCTGTCTTTGAAATGTGATCTGTGAAGGTCAGCTGGTCATCAAACGTTACTCCAAGATTTCTCACCGACTTTGATGGGGTGATTGATGATGACTCTAGCTGGATAGTGAAGTTGTGCTGTAGAGACGGATTGGCAGGGAGGACGAGAAGCTCAGTCTTTGCCAAGTTGAGCTGCAGGTGATGTTCCTTCATCCACGTCGAGATGTCTGCCAGGCAGCTTGAGATCCGTGCAGCTACTGTGGGATCATCTGGTTGAAACGAGAGGAAGAGCTGTGTGTCATCAGCATAGCAGTGGTAGGAGAAGCCGTGTGCTTGTATGATGTGTCCCAGTGATGTGGTGTAGATGGAGAAGAGGAGGGGACCAAGAACTGAACCCTGGGGAACCCCTGTGGTCAGTTGATGTGCTCTGGATACCTCGCCTCTCCATGCGACCTTGAAGGACCTACCTGTGAGATAGGACTCAAACCAGTGGAGTGAAGTTCCTGTGATGCCCAGTGCTGAGAGGCTGGACAGAAGGATTTGATGATTCACAGTGTCGAAGGCAGCAGACAGATCCAGGAGGATGAGGACTGAGGATTTGGAAGCAGCTTTTGCGATCCGTAGGGCTTCTGTGACTGACAGTAGTGCAGTCTCAGTAGAATGCCCTTTCTTGAAGCCGGATTGGTTGACATCCAGCTGGTTGTTGAGAGACAGAAAGGATGTTACTTGGTTGAAAACAGCTCTTTCAAGTGTCTTCGCAATGAATGGTAGGAGAGAGATAGGTCTGTAATGTTCTACAAATGATGTGTTTAGCGTTGGTTTTTTAAGCAGTGGAGTAACCCGAGCCTGCTTGAATGCTGTAGGGAAAATGCCAGTATGGAGGGATGAGTTAATGATGTGTGTGAGTGCTGGTAGAAGTGTGGGAGAGATGGCTTGTAGAAGGTGTGAGGGGATGGGGTCTAGAGGGCAGGTGGTAGGGTGACTGGAGAGGAGAAGTGTAGATACTTCTTCCTCGGTTAGTGGAGAAAAGGAGGGCAGAGGGATGTTGGCTGTGGAAGGGGTCGGTCTGGGTTCCTGTGTGTGTGGAGCTGAGAACTGACTGCTGATAGATGTTGTTTTGTTGGTGAAGAAGATCGCAAAATCGTCAGCAGTTAAGGAGGCGGCGGGTGGTGGTGGAGGTGGACAGAGGAGAGAGTTGAATGTCTTGAAGAGTAATCGTGTGTTGGAGGAGTTGTTGATCTTGTTGTGGAAGTATGAAGATTTTGCAGCATGAACATCAACAGAAAAGGAAGAGAGGAGAGATTGATACGTACTCAGGTCAGATGCGTCTTTTGATTTGTGCCATTTCCTCTCCGCTGCCCTGAGTTCGGTCCGGTGTTCCCTAAGAACCTCAGATAACCAGGGGTTAGAGGGAGTGGCGCGTGCTGGCCTGGAGGAGAGAGGGCAGATAATGTCTAGAGAAGAGGTTAGAGTGGAGCATAGGGTATCCGTTGCGGTATTCACATCCAGAGATGAGAATTGTGAGGGTGGGGGAAGAGAAGATGAGACGGCAGAGGAAAGATGGGAGGGGGAAAGTGAGCGCAGGTTTCGCCTGAAAGTGACTGGTGGTGGGGTTGGTGGTGCAGGGGTAGAGAGTTGTAGACTGAAGGTAATGAGGAAATGATCTGAGACATGGAGAGGTCTCACCAAGATGTTGTCTGTGGTGCAGTTGCGTGTGTAAACCAGGTCCAGTTGGTTGCCTGATTTGTGAGTACCTGTGGTGATGAGTTGTGTGAGATCGAAAGAGGCTAGGAGAGAGATGAAGTCTGCTGCATACGGCTTGTCGAGATGGATGTTGAAGTCACCAAAGACTAGAAGTGGGGATGCAGACGACAGTGCTATGCAGACGACACACAGCTCTACTTAGCCCTATCGCCTAACGATTACAGCCCCATTGACTGCCTGTGCCAATGCATTGATGAAGTCAACAGCTGGATGTGCCAAAACTTTCTTCAGTTAAACAAAGACAAAACTGAAACCATTGTATTTGGAAACAAAGATGAAGTTCTCAAGGTGAATGCATACCTTCACTCTAGGGGTCAAACAACTAAAAATCAAGTCAGGAATCTTGGTGTGACACTAGAGTCAGACCTTAGTTTCAGTAGTCATGTCAAAGCAATAACTAAATCAGCATACTATCATCTGAAAAATATTGCAAGAATTAGATTATTTGTTTCCAGACAAGACTTAGAGAAACTTGTGCATGCTTTCATCACCAGCAGGGTGGATTATTGTAACGGACTCCTCACTGGCCTTCCCAAAAAGACCATAAGACAGTTGCAGCTCATACAGAACGCTGCCGCCAGGATTCTGACCAGAACCAGAAAATATGAACACATCACACCAGTCCTCAGGTCTTTACACTGGCTCCCAGTTAAATTTAGGATTGATTTTAAAGTATTACTGGTATATAAATCATTCAATGGCCTAGGACCTCAATACATTGCAGATATGCTCACTGAATATAAACCCAACAGATCACTCAGATCACTAGGATCATATCAGCTAGAAATACCAAGGGTTCACTCTAAGCATGGCGAGTCTGCTTTTAGCTACTATGCCAGCCGCAGCTGGAACCAGCTTCCAGAGGAGATCAGATGTGCTCCTACTGTAGTCACATTCAAATCCAGACTCAAAACACTTCTGTTTAACTATGCATTTACTGAATGAGCACTGTGCCAATGTTCGTCAGACAGTACTGTATTTTATTTTTTATTTTTCTAAACTGTTTTAATTATTCTTATTTCTTTTTATTATTTTAATTTCTTCTATGTAAAGCACTTTGAATTGCCATTGTGTATAAAATGTGCTATATAAATAAACTTGCCTAAAAATATTTCCACCACCACGTCCCTTTAGGGGCTCCATATGTATCAAACTATCAAACAGAACATTCAAAAATAACAAACCATAGTCTAGAGATTCTATACAATACAAAAAAGTAGGCCAAATAACTTGCCAAACCAATTAAGTGGATAATCACAGCAGATGTTCACAGACGCAGAACTTTCAACTGACTATAAGAAACTTATCTCGCTGTTTTTTGTAACTGTTAGACATGGACTAAACCATCGATAATTAGCGAACAACCAGAGATTTTAACTCACGAAATGACCTCAACTCTATAAGCTTTCTGTTCATTCTGTTCTATAAGCTTTCTTGCTGCCCTAACCAAAAAAAAAAAGTTAAAATCCACTAATTTCATCATTGTAAAGCACTTATAAATTTTTTTTTAAAAATAACAATCCCAAACAATCACTTGGTTTCTTCCACCTCCCATGATGCACCGCAGCACAGGTAGCCTATAAAAGATCTTTCTAATTCGGTTTATGTGCATCTGAATCTCTCCAGATTAAGGTAATGTTTCCAAAAATATTGAATGTGTTGCTTTTGGTTCAGTTGGTTCAGTTGTTCAGTTGGAGTGCGTTGTTGTGTTTGGAGCTCCGTCGAATTAATTCAGAAACCTTGATTTTCTTCTTTACACTCTTTTACAAACGAACTTTTTCATTTTTATAGCGTGTGAACATATCTGGAATACTATTCTCCTTAAAAAACATCAGATTGCTCTGATATCGCTACTTATATCCAACCTTTCGAACTTCCGCTACTAGCCTTAGCCCGCTAGCATTACACAAGTGGTCGCGCCTATCGATCGACTTATTTACACCCGTATCACTGAAAGCTATAATTCGCCATTATAGCACATCTGCTATAATGGCGAATATAACGGATGTGTGTCTAACGTTACCTTTGAGTGCAGGTGAGGACACCTTCGAGCTGCATTCTGTGCAGTTAGAGCTGGAATCCGTGGAGAAGCAGATCTGCGACCTACTAGAGAGACAGGCCGAGCCAGGAGATCGGCGATTCGCGCTTGAAACATCACGCGCCGATGCTCACAAGTCAGTGGTTAGTAACCTTTTGACTCCGACCTCGTCTACTCCATGTGTTTCTCTGCCCAGGATGCGATCATCCCTGGTTTCATTCACTCCGGCACCGACTCAACACCATGGACCCTGGGTGATTCCACAGCGGAAGACGCGGGCCAGGACCAGAGCTAGGACCTCTCCGCCCCTCCCGGCCTTCGAGATCTCCACCCGGAACCGCTTCTCCCCTCTACGCGAGACGGAACGCAACGCTGTGATCATCGGCAGTTCCATCGTCCGGCATGTCCATGCTACCATAGGTAAAGGTAAGGTGCGCACTCACTGCTTTCCTGGTGCTCGTGTTCTCGATGTCGCTGCACAGGTTCCCGGGATTCTGAACGGTGACGAGCCCGTCGGAGCTGTCGTGCTGCACGCGGGAACGAACGACATCAGGCTGCGGCAGTCGGAGGTTCTGAAGTATTACAGGACCCTGATCGAGACGGTACGCAGTACATCGCCTGAAACAACGATCATCGTGTCTGGACCGCTTCCCACCTACCGACTAGGACACGAAAGGTTCAGTAGATTATTTGCTCTAAATGAATGGTTAATGTCATGGTGTAATGAACAGAGACTGCTCTTTGTAAATAATTGGAATCTGTTCTGGGAGCGACCTAGGCTCTTCCGTGCTGATGGCCTTCACCCCAGCAGAATCGGAGCGGCTCTTCTGTCGGACAACATCTCCAAGACGCTACACACCATATGACTAGTAAGTCAAAGTCCAAATCACACTCTTTGCTGTCCAAACTTAATTGATATAAGTACCAATGTAGAACATGATATTGAAACTGTGTCTATTCCTCATTTAGTGAGATCAAATAATAAATCTACTGCAGGATCTAGGAAAAATCTAATTGTGATTAAACCAGAAAATCTCAATATTAGTGAACAAAAACAATTTATAAAGCTAGGTCTTTTAAACATTAGATCGCTTACATCTAAGGCGGTTATTGTAAATGAAATGGTCACAGATAATAGTTTCGATGTACTTTGCCTTACTGAAACCTGGCTTAAACCAAATGATTATTTCGGTCTTAATGAGTCTACTCCTCCTGGATACTGTTACAAGCATGAGCCCCGTCTGATTGGTCGTGGCGGTGGTGTTGCTATAATCTATAAAGATATTCTTACTGTTACTCAGAAAACAGGTCACAGGTTTAATTCGTTTAAAGCACTTGTGCTAAATGTTACTCTCTTAGATGTAAGAAAGAAATCCCTATTATCTCTAGCCTTGGCTACTGTATATAGACCGCCAGGGCCTTACGCTGATTTCCTAAAAGAGTTTGCAGACTTTCTCTCAGATCTTTTGGTCAATGTCGATAAAGCATTAATTGTTGGAGATTTTAACATACACGTAGATAATTCAAATGATGCGTTAGGGGCTGCGTTTACAGATTTATTAAACTCCTTTGGGGTCAAGCAAAACGTAAATGGTCCCACTCATCGTCTTAATCATACGCTAGATTTAATTA
The DNA here is from genome assembly GCF_949319135.1 of Squalius cephalus. NCBI lineage: Eukaryota > Metazoa > Chordata > Actinopteri > Cypriniformes > Leuciscidae > Squalius > Squalius cephalus. The sequence continues at coordinate 37,185,519 of NC_137139.1, forward strand.
TATCACATGGAACCAATCCAACCGATATAGATATTACACCGCAAAGTGATGAAGTCACTGACCATTACATGGTCACTTGCATACTACGTACCGCTGAAATTTGTCATGTTGCGCCGCGTTATCGACCAGGCAGAACAATCCTTCCAACAACTATAGATAGATTCTCAAATAGCTTACCTGATCTATCTCAGCTGCTTAGTGAACTAGGGCTGAGCACCTCCGCAAACTAATAGAAAATAATCAAAACAATCCTAGGTTTTTATTTGACACCGTGGCTAGACTAACAAATAAACAGACGTTACCGGAGCAAAATATTCCGTTACAGTGTAGTAGTAATGATTTTATGAATTTCTTCACTGAGAAAATAGAAAGCATCAGAAATACAATTGTAAATATACAATCTATAATTGTGTCTTATGATTCAGCCTCAATTATCGCCCCTCAAGAAAAACTACAGCGCTTTGCAACTATAGGACAGGAAGAGCTAAATAAACTTATTGCATCTAAACCAATAACGTGTTTATTAGATCCAATACCAACTAAACTACTGAAAAAAGTGTTACCTATAGTGGAAGAGCCTCTTCTCAATATTATTAACTTGTCTTTATCCTTAGGTCATGTTCCAAGAATATTCAAGTTGGCAGTTATAAAACCTCTCATTAAGAAACCACAATTAGATCATAATAACCTAGCAAATTATAGACCCATTTCAAATCTTCCATTTATGTCTAAAATTCTAGAAAAAGTGGTGTCCGCTCAACTGTGCTCTTTCTTACAAGAAAATGATATCTATGAAAAGTTTCAGTCTGGGTTCAGTCCGCATCATAGCACAGAAACTGCGCTCGTTAAAATTACAAATGATTTACTTCTAGCTTCTGACCAAGGCTTTATCTCAATACTAGTTTTACTTGATCTTAGTGCTGCGTTCAACACTATAGATCACAAAATACTCTTAGACCAACTACAAAACTACACTGGTGTTCAGGGACAGGCATTAAACTGGTTTAGATCGTACTTATCAGACCGTTACCATTTTGTCTGCTTAAATGGGGAAAAATCGAAGATAACGTCAGTAAACTACGGTGTACCGCAAGGATCTGTGTTAGGCCCTCTACTATTCTCAATATATATGCTGCCATTTGGTAATATTATAAGAAAACATGGAATTAATTTCCACTGTTATGCTGATGACACTCAATTATATATTTCATCACGACCAGATGAAAACAAATTATCTAAATTAACAGAGTGTTAAAGATATAAAATACTGGATGACATGTAATTTTCTGCTATTAAATTCAGATAAAACGGAGGTATTACTTAGTCCAAAAAACTGCCCACAAATACTCTTACAATACAACTTTAATTTAGAAGGGTGTCCTGTTACTTTATCCTCTACAGTAAAAGACCTGGGTGTTATATTAGACCGCAACTTGTCTTTTGAAAATCATATTTCATATGTTACAAGAACAGCCTTTTTCCACCTTAGAAACATTGCTAAGCTACGTAACATGCTATCTGTTTCTGATGCAGAAAAGTTAGTTCATGCATTCATGACCTCGAGACTAGATTACTGTAATGCTTTATTAGCAGGTTGTCCTGCATCCTCAATAAACAAGCTACAGTTAGTCCAAAATGCAGCCGCTAGAGTTCTTACTAGATCAAGAAAATATGATCATATAACACCAATTCTGTCGTCACTACATTGGTTACCTATAAAATTCCATATAAATTACAAAGTATTACTACTGACCTATAAAGCCCTAAATGGTTTAGCTCCCGTGTATTTAACGGAACTTCTATCGCCCTACAATCCATCGCGCTCTTTAAGATCACTAAATTCGAGGCTTCTGGTCATTCCTAGGATATCTAAGTCCACTAAAGGAGGGAGGGCGTTTTCACATTTAGCTCCTAAACTCTGGAATGGCCTTCCTGATATTGTTCGAGGCTCAGACTCGCTCTCCCAGTTTAAAACTAGATTAAAGACGCATCTCTTTAGCCAAGCATTCACATAATACTTACCTTTTATACTACAGTTGAATCAGATTGAATGCATTAATATTGCGAACAGCAGCTACGCTAATTATTTCCCATCTGCTTTTCTGTTGTTATCTCGGGACGCTAGTCCCGAGGTAAATACAGATCGTCAGCTCCAGTTTGTATCCAGCCTCTCATGGAAACTACAGATTCTCCAACACCCGTGCAGAGACGACTCGGCGCCTGTGAAGAGACGACTCGACGCTGGCGATATGTTTATGCCCTAAATCAATACATGATTAACTAACTGTATTTCTCTATGTACATTTCTGAAATGCACTTTCTGTAAAGCTGCTTTGAAACAATATGTATTGTGAAAAGCGCTATACAAATAAATTTGAATAGAATTGAATTGTTCTGACACACGCACACATACTGGTACGGGTGGTTTATAAGGACTTTTTTCCAAAAAAAGTTCCATCATGGTTTATGGGGACCCACCTTTCCCTTTGTCATAGATATTAATAAGAAATATTAAACTGGTCCTTATGACATGGGGTAAAAATCTGACTGCTCAGAATTCAATTCTAATGAAACAGTCTGGAAATATGAAGACCTGACAAACTAAAGCACTGTAAGGACAGGGCAGGAGTGGGCGTTTCCGGATTTAATTATGATTTACGAGGACTACCCTGGTTTATCTAGCTACTTGTGGGAATCCAGATTTATTAAAATGTTTAATTTAGGTTTACATTGAATTTAGCATGTTAAGGTTAGGTATAAATTATGATTATCAGAGTTTTCTAGCAAACGACTCTGGTCAGTCCTGTTTTACTGAAACTCTTGGAGTTTGTGTTTTAGCAAGAAAGTCCAGCCAGTCCTGTACCCGGGTCTCAGTGTTTGAATAGATATGCTGAGTGGATTAGGGTGGGCAATGCTCTGTCTAAAACCGGTTCCTAAACCTGTCTTTTTCGGTTCCTGCCCCTAAATGTATATAAACTGTAAGAGAACATTTCATGTCAGACTTGGTGACTGCAGCTACCGACAGCTCGTGTTCTCAAAGAATCCTGCTGAAGAAACAACCAAGTCTCCTGGTTTTTCGATTCTAAATTCACAACAACTTGGTGCCGTGAACCCGGATGGAGAAAAAGGAAACTCAAAGAACTTCAAGCTCAAAGACCTGAATCCAGATTGAAACAGCAAGCTCAACAAAAGATCTGCTTTCCAGACTGCATCTTTTGGAATCCAGAGCGAAACTTCCAGCTAAACAAAGATTACCAGACTGAATCTTTCCAGCTTCATCCAGATTGAAACTTCAAGCTCAAAGATCTCAAAGCCTGACTGAGTTCCAGACTGAATCTTCCGTTACAACCAAGGGTTGGTGAGTTTTCACTTCATTCAAAGAACCGCTACAGACCAGTATATGTGTTTTTTTCCTCTGCGCTGTTCAGAGAAGAGTTAACAGACAGCTGCAGGGTTTTGTTAACTAAGTTATCCTCTAAAAAAAAAAAAGTTTTGTTTAGAGATGAAAGATACCCTCTGCCTGTCAGGGAAGATTAACATTACAGGTTAATATTGTGTACCCTTTGCTTTAGGCAGAGAAGAATTAGCTTTACGTGCTAGTTATTTTCGGTTGATCCTCTGTTTTTTTTTTGTAGGCAGGGAAGATTTTAGCATATGTGCTAATATTTTGGTTTATCCTTTGCTTCAGGCAGAGAAGAATTAGCTTTACGTGCTAGTTATTTTGGTTTATCCTCTGTTTTTTTTTTTTTTTGTAAACAGGGAGGTTAAGTGTGAAGTGTTGGTCATTTGGAAAGTTAGCAATAGCTGATGTGTTAACAAGTGTAGTTTTATTTTTGTTTTTGTTTATTGTGTGGTAACAAAGAAAACTCACAGAAATGTTTAGAAAAAATGCCAGACTGATCCCCACAACGGAAAAAGGTGGCTTTGCGACTCCATCGTGGTCAGAAAGCGAATTCAAAAATACGTTAAGAGAACAAATGGACCTTATAGTCACTGAAAAAGTTAGACAGGAACTAACTCAGAAATATGAAATTCACCCAGACAAAACTTGGTCAGTAGATGAGTGTAAAAAGGTGCTTGGAGCAAGCATCCGCAAAAACAATATGAAGGGCATTATTTGTGTTCATAGAGAATTCGTCTTAGCAAAAGCCACAGAACAGTCTAAGCGCAACTCAGAGCTAGAGAAACAGGTAAATGAGCTACGTGCTAGAATATCTTCGTTGACTAAGAAATTGAGCCGCAACAAAGCTATAGAAAAAAACTGATGTAGAAGTTAGTCAGCCAGATAACATTTACCCTGACTAACAAGCTTTTTTTGAAACAGATGTAGCCATCCAATCAGTAACTGATAAGCCAGTAGATTCAGTGAAGGTGTGTGGCGCTAGGAGAAGGTCTCAGGGAATTGAGGGAACTGAAAGTGTTCCTCTCAACTCTTCTGTTGTCCATGTACAAACTGTTGCCAAAGCGCTAGGACCCAAAGATATCGAGAAACTATCCCAGAGCTTACCCTCAGCACGCACAGAATTTTCTGAATTTAGGAGAGCATTGCTAAGTAAAATGCGTCTTTACGACATGTCGTTGCCAGAAGTCACACAGCTGATGTCACAAATTCTAACTGAATCTGAATTTAACAATTTTGAGTCTGCTGTTACGTCTGAACTACAACATGCCAGTAAAGGCGATTTGAGAGAAGGTGTCTTGAAAATCCTAAAGAATCTCTTAGGACCCAAAATAGACTGGTCGAAAGTTACTAGATGTGTACAAAAGAAAGGAGAGACTATAAGTGAATACACTGAAAGATTTTCTCAGGCAGCTGCAACGTACAGTGGAATAGTGGAGGATTCTGGAAGTGTACTAGATGATAGAGGAGCTCTAAGCCGAATTTGGGCAGATGGTCTTATAGCTGAATACAGCCTTGCCATTCCTACATGTTACGTGGGCTAACGAAACTCTCAGAAGTAACCTAGACAGGTTAGCTACATGGGAAAGAGATGCTGATGTTAAAACCCAAGTGAGAATAGCAGCAGCTACGTTTAACCCAATGAAACAAGACAATAGATGGACTAAAAAAGAAAGCACATGCCACTACTATGGAAAATCAGGGCATTGGGAGAAAGAATGTAGGAAGAAGTTGCAAGATAATAAAAGAAATAGAATGCATAATTCTGCTCCTTCTCAGCCTGCCTACAATCCTGATGTAGTTCAGCAAATGTCCACTGAAACTTTAGGGCAGCTCGCTCAGGCTCTTCTAAGAGCACAAAAAGAACAGGAAAAAAAAACTAATTGTTGGGGCTGTGAGTAGCTACCTTTCCCCTGTAATCCATCATAATGACAAAAGAATTTGTGAAAGGTAGCATAAAAGAAAAAGAGATTGATTTTTTGCTTGATACAGGCGCAGAGATTACAATAATTCCTACAAAATTGGCTAAAGGTTTAAACATCCCGTACAAGAAAACCAAACTTTCTTTAACTGGCGTAATAGGTGAAGATTCTGTTTTGTATGAAACCCCGCCCATAGAGGTACAATTTGGCCAGAAAACTGACTACAAAATTGCTATGTGCTGCATTGAATACAGGTGCAATTTTAGGCATGGATCTTCTGAGACAAGTACATCTAACTTTAGACATGGCCTCAGAATCTGCTAGCATTAAAATTTCCTCAGCACACGTTTCTACCAATAATGCAATCCCTCCAGAGTATGCTTTCTTACTGAATCATCCAATTTGGGCTAATGACAAGGATGATTGTGGTTTATTGACAGGTGTAGAACCAGTCAAATTGACAGGAACTCCACCCCCGGTTACCAAATAGTATCCAATCAGTAAGGAAGCCATACAGGGAATCAAACCTATTGTAGAAAAGCTGCTGACGCAAGGAGTGCTAGTTAAAACCAACAGTCCCTGTAACTCACCCATATGGCCAATCAAGAAATCCAATGGAACATGGAGACTTACCATAGACTACAGAGTAGCCAATAAAAACATTGATAAAATCACCCCGCTAGTGGCAGATCCATCTACAATTTGTAATGGCTTACCATTAGATTGTAAGATTTTTTCAGTAATTGATATGTCTAATGGATTCTTTTCTGTACCATTGCACTCTGACAGCCAGCCATGGTTAGCTTTCACAGTTGACCATGAACAATATCAGTGGACCCAATTGGCCCAGGGATTTCAAAACTCCCCGACCATATACCATCAGGCTGTCAGACGTGATTTGTGTGACCCAGAATGTCCAGTAAAACAGTCCACTATGATCCAATATGTTGATGATATTTTGATTGCCTCAACAGACCACGAGGTACATCAAACTGAATTGGCATCATTGGACTATTTGCATAAAAAAGGACACAAATGCAGCTTTCACAAAGCTCAAATTGCTAAAAAGCAAGTCACATTTCTGGGTCAAACAATTGGTGCAGGAAATAGATCTATTACACAGGATCGAACGGCTTCAGTCAAAGCCATACCTCCGCCTACTACCATTAAAACACTACGCTCATTTTTAGGAACAGCAGGTTACTGTAGACCGTGGATTGAAGAATATGCCTCGATTGCTCAGCCTCTCTATGACTTGTTGAAAGGCCATGGTAAAGATTCAGATATTGTTTGTATGGAAGAACTTCACCTCAAAGCATTCAATAATTTGAAGAGAGCACTATGTCAAGCACCAGCATTAGGAATTGCCCAATCTAATAGACCCTTTGTGCTTTATGTCCATGAGCACTTGGGCTTTATGACTGCATGTCTAATGCAAGATCATGGGGGCAGTTTACGTCCAATTCATTACTATTCTGGTAAACTTGACATAGTAGCTCAAGGTATGGGACCATGCCTCAGAGAAGTACAGGCAGTTCATCTAGCGCTTCCGGCTTCATCAGTAATGGTGTTAGGTCAGACGGTAAATGTAAAATGCCCTCACGCAGTGTCCGCACTAATGAATCAAGCAAAAGTCACTTCTGTCACTTCCTCTCGTTGGGGAAATTGGTTAACTACTCTCACAGCCCCGAACATTGTTTTACAGCGTGCACCAGTCACGAACCCCTCATCATGTATGATGTCTGCAATGACTGAAGTTGTGTTAGAGGATGAAGGCGAAATGACTCATGATTGTGTTACGCTTACATATGCAGCGACAAGTGAAATAGCAGAAACTCCCATAGAAAATGCAGAATTTGAGTTGTTTGTTGATGGTTCAGCTCAAGTAATTGAAGGGAACAGACGAGCAGGTTATGCAGTAACGTCCACCACTGAGGTGGTAGCTTCAGGTCGTCTTCCAGATCATTTTTCAGCCCAGGCTGCAGAACTGGTAGCTTTAACTAGAGCATGCACACTAGCTTCAGGATCAGTTGCAAATAACTACACAGATTCCAGGTATGCTTTTGGGGTTATTCATGATTTTGGTGTCATTTGGCAAAGCAGACAGTTTCTAACTTCTGCTGGATCCCCCATTAAGCATGCTGAATTAGTGAAAGATCTTATGTTTGCCATGAAACTTCCAAAGAAATTAGCGGTGATCAAAGTGAAAGCACATCTCACAACTAACACTACAGAAGCTAAAGGTAATGCTCTTGCAGATGTAGCAGCTAAACAGGCTTGTTTCTATGTAACTGTACAAGTGTGTTCAGGTAGTACAGCACAGAAGACAATTCTGCCTCCTGAATCTATCATTGATTTGTACAAAGATGTTCCTCTATATGAAGCATGGACATGGTTAGACAAAGGAACCACCGTTGATTCATCTGGCTGCTGGACCAAAGTGGGGGGAAGTATGTTGCTCCCGAATCACTGCTGCCATATTTGGCTCAACAAATACACAATTTGGGTCACAGTGGTCCAGCAACGATGAATCACAGGTTCTCAAATCAATGGTGGAATCCAAAATTCAGAAATGTAGCCACAGAAACAGCCAAAAGGTGTGTTACATGTCAGAAAAATAATGATGTACCAGCAGCCATTACACCAGCAGCACATACCCCAGCTCCACCAGGACCATTTCGTCATTTGCAAGTTGATTACATATCGTTGCCTCGTTGTAAGGGAAAAACTGACGTTTTGGTAGTAATAGACAAGTTCTCAAGATGGATAGAAACTTATCCAACAGGGCGTGCTACCGCTGCACATACTGCTAAATGTCTTGTCACTGATTTCATTCCCAGATGGGGTTTACCAGATTGCATTGACTCAGATCAAGGTACACACCTCACAGGACAGGTAGTTAAAGTAGTGTCTAAAATGTTGAAGATTAAGTGGAATCTGCACTGCCCCTACAGGCCACAAGCATCAGGACAGGTTGAAAGGGCAAACAGAACAATCAAAACCAGGCTAAGCAAAATGCATCAGGAAGGAGTGGCATGGGTTGAAGCACTGCCAGCAGTACTGTGTAGTATGAGAGCGTCACCTAACAGATCAGTAGGACTGAGCCCTCATGAAATTATTACAGGATGCCCAATGCAGATGCCAGGTGTGATTGATCTTAGAAATGCTGATGTACACATTGCCTCAGATGCCCTGATTGCTTACTGTGAAAACCTCACAAAGGCAGTACAGAGTGCCAAAGAGAGAGTTGAGTCTTGTTGGCAGACTCCACCAGAAGGTGGACACACAATCGTCCCAGGTCAATGGGTCATGATAAAGTCATTCAAAAACAAACCATTAGAGCCTAAGTGGCAAGGACCACATCAAGTTATGTTGATTACAGCAGCTGCAGTACTGTGTCAGGGAAGGAAAACCTGGACTCATGTGTCACATTGCAAAGTGGTTCCTCCCCCTACAGGGATAGGATAGGACACATGGACCAGTGAGGAGCCCAGGAAGAACTGGAAGCAACAGGCTTTCGGGGGCCAACCCTGTGGTGAAGATTCCCTTATAGGCCCTTCCCAACCATAGTCCCTCCTCACCTCACTGTTCCTTTTTTAGGTGTCTCATAAATTAAGAAATAGGGAAAGAAGGAACCACAATTAGCAGACTCAGATTGAATAGAAGATACAACCCTAATGTTTGTAGTCTTTACAATGAATACTGGTCTGTTGCAGTTGTTCTTTGTTTGTTTTTAACCATATGCACTGACCTACACACCTGCATATACCCAACCTCCAGAAAACAACTAGACCAACTGCAGAGACTGCAACCAACACCTAACTTGTGTAAGTTACAGGCACATTGCAAGTTCTAAGAATTAACTTTTAAGTGTATAAATTTGTATTTTGTGAGAGTTTTTTTAGACTCTCAAAGGGGCAAGTGTGGGAATCCAGATTTATTAAAATGTTTAATTTAGGTTTACATTGAATTTAGCATGTTAAGGTTAGGTATAAATTATGATTATCAGAGTTTTCTAGCAAACGACTCTGGTCAGTCCTGTTTTACTGAAACTCTTGGAGTTTGTGTTTTAGCAAGAAAGTCCAGCCAGTCCTGTACCCGGGTCTCAGTGTTTGAATAGATATGCTGAGTGGATTAGGGTGGGCAATGCTCTGTCTAAAACCGGTTCCTAAACCTGTCTTTTTCGGTTCCTGCCCCTAAATGTATATAAACTGTAAGAGAACATTTCATGTCAGACTTGGTGACTGCAGCTACCGACAGCTCGTGTTCTCAATAAAGAATCCTGCTGAAGAAACAACCAAGTCTCCTGGTTTTTCGATTCTAAGTTCACAACAACTACTTAAAGAAATACTTCCAGAGGTCATAGATCCTCTTCTTAATATCATTAATTCATCTTTGTCTCTAGGATACGTACCAAAAAACTTTAAGCTGGCTATGATTAAACCGCTTGTTAAAAACCGCAACTTGATCCTACAGAATTAGTCAATTACAGGCGATCTCGAATCTACCTTTTCTGTCAAAGATATTAGAAAAGGCAGTATCCTCACAACTGTGTTCCTTTCTAGAAAGAAATTATATCTGCGAGGATTTCCAGTCCGGATTTAGACCGTACCATAGTACCGAGACAGCTCTCGTTAGAGTCACAAATGATTTGCTCTTATCATCCGATCGTGGTTGTATCTCGCTATTAGTGTTACTCGATCTTAGTGCTGCATTTGACACTATTGACCACAACGTTCTTTTAAATAGATTAGAACATTATGTTGGCATTACGGGAAATGCACTAGCATGGTTTAAATCATACTTATCTGACCGTTATCAGTTTGTAGCAGTAAATGATGAGATGTCTCATCGATCACAAGTTCAGTATGGCGTACCCACACCTGCCAACCTTGCAAAAAAAATTTGCGTACCGACGACGGGGGGGGGGGGGGAGGGGGGGGTATTGTATGGGCGGTTTGGACGACGACATGCATTATATCACAGATACTCAACAGGCGGCCCGCGGGCCGCATCCGGCCCATCGGCATTAATTTCATGGCCCGCGTCATGCAAAAGATGAACGCACTTTTTTTAAATAATTTGAGCTCAAAAGTTACGCGAATATTAGACAGTGTGATTTTTATCTATATAATTGCGGACGGTCGATAATCCGTTGGTCGATTAATAAAAAAAAAAATTCATCATCGTCATTGTGATGTGTGTGGAATGTTTAGTGAGACTTTATATAGCTACTTGATATCTCCGAAATGTAGGCTACCATTAACTTGCTAAGCGCAACAATAGCAAAACAAGCGGTAAAACTGTCAGGCAACTTGTGTGTGCGGTAGGCGCTATGCATAGCTTGTGCATTCAGAGCTGCGCACTTTCACAGCTGATTCGGGTGACGTTAGAGCTGATAATTAGCCGATGATCCTCTTAACAGCATAAAAAACAATTATTTTCAAAGTGTCAATGGGTTATAAACAGTAGCAAAAAGCGCTCCCATTACAATTACGAGCTGTCAATACGTCGATGAGTTCGCGACACTCTTGCAAAACCTCCAGTTTTAACCTGCAGTTTTGTTCGGAACGGGCCACGGCTCGCATGAAAAACTGATCAAAGCTGCTTTTGAGCGAATTCTGACAAACTTAAAAGTTATATGTAGCCTACTGGGATAATAGTTGGCCTAGTATTAGTATACTAATAATAATAATAGCCTTATAAATTTGTAAAGCGACCCTGTATAACGTCATCTAAAGAAAACATATAATAAATAATTGAACATTTGATGTAGGCAAATTGCCTATATATAGGGCTAATCAATAATTGTTAAATATTTAAATATAAAGATAATATATGAAGAGCTCTTTTCCAAAACGAGATAAACGCCATTTTTAAAGAAAGGTTTGTGCTTTCTGTTTGAGGTCTCTGTCAAAGTTTGAAAGTCTTTTAGTGCCGCTCACGTCCGTAATGGAGAACTGTCACGTAACATTGTTTTTGCCTCATAAATGCAAACACGAAAAATAAAAGACAAAAGACTTAAAAAAAAAAAAAAAAAAAGAAAAAAGAAAAAAGAAAAAAAAGAAAGATTTATAGCGTTTTGGGGAAAAAAGGATGGATTTATAGCGTTTTGAAAAGAAAAAATTAACTGTTTGAATATGAACTTTTTTTGCTTAATATTAAAAATTAATATTGCTAGAAAACAGTTAAATCCACGTTTTGTTCCATATTTTTATTTTCATGTTCAGTATTAGCCTACTTTAAATAGGACAAAGACTAGCAAGCAAGGTTTTTAAATACTCTGAGTATGAACTCTCTTTTTTTTGCATTAATATCACAAGAAAATTATTATCCAAATTAAATTTTTTATTTTATGTTCAGTATTACAGTATTCAGTAGAACAAAGACTAGCAAGACTTACCTAGCAAGGTAATAAACTGAATTTCTATACAAGTAAAAACTGTAAATATTGTCATAAATAAAGTGTTACGATGCAAGTTGTAATTTGTGGCCCTTCACATTTAATATGGTTTAAATGTGGCCCCCTTGGCATCTGAACTTGAGTACCCCTGCATTATATAATTGCATTGCATATAATGTGTGCTGGTCAACTAGTCTAAAATTAAGAAACCCCTAGAACACAGTAAAAACAAAAAAACCTTGGGAAAATTGTGTACAATTAAGATTAGCTAATTAATTTATTTTCCAATATCCTAATATGATACTACATACCACAGGGAAAAGGGCTTCAATTTATGACGTGCTGTCTTTGCATTTGAACATTGCACATTTTAAACACGACACGCATTAGCTGAATAAATGTTAACCAAACATATTTATAGAAAACAGTTGACAAGAATAGACAGGAGTCCAATAATAGCATAACGAATCACTTATTCTAAAAATAATATAAAGTATAAGTTCCGAATCCGACATATGAGGGCTGCGTTAACAGTAAAACGTCCGTCATTTAACGAATTTTAAAAGAACAAACGAACAAAATTTAAACTTAGCCCGTCAATTTTAATTTTAAAATGATCTTCTCTCTCTGTGCACGCGCGTCGCGTTTGTGAGAGAGCTCGCGCAGCACTGATACAACGGTACTTTTTAATCCATAAGTAACTAACGCGCTAGTTTTCATACAAAATAAATATGTAACAATTAGGTACTTTAGTTATAATTAACACAATAACGTAACACAAGGCTACGTTTCTCAACACTGAGAATGAATGAATAAACGCCTGTTTCTCCAGACTCGCGCTTATCAGTAGGCTAATCCACAAATCACAACACTTTCATAATCACTAAACCATAGCGATTTCAAGATTACTTGAGCATTTTATTATTTGCATTATGAGTATTTTAAGATAATCCATGCGATCTGTGTGATCATCGAATCCATACGATTAAGTTAACTCAACAATCAACTTTCCACATCGAGCCCAGGCCGTTTACCTTCAGGAGTCAGAAGTACCGTGACTACTGTACTGTCCTCGCTTATGAACTCAGTCAGACGGCGGCCGCGGGAGTGAAGGGGGATCGAGCGGGAATCTTTTTCAGTCTTTTTCAGTCTTTGTTTAGGGGTGGTGTGGTGCAATGGATAAGACACATGCCTTTGGTGTGAGAGACCCGGGTTCGAATCCACTGTGAGACACCAATGTGTCCCTGAGCAAGACACTTAACCCCTAGTTGCTCCAGAGGCGTGCGACCTCTGACATGTATAGCAATTGTAAGTCGCTTTGGATAAAAGCGTCAGCTAAATGAATAAATGTAAATGTAAATGTAAATGTCTCTTTTTAATGATAGGCCTTACGCATCTGTCAATCATCCCCGCTTGCTATTTGGGGAATGAACCCAGCGCTATGATTGGTCGAACTCTTCTTCTTTTGCTGTAGCTTGATTTGAGGACAGCGCGTGCACAGAGGCGTCAGCAGGTTTTTGCGTAGTTTAGAGTGACAAATCGTACCAGCGTACTTTGAAGTCAAAATGCGTATCCGCTACGCAAAATGCGTACAGGTTGGCAGGTCTGCGTACCACAAGGCTCAGTACTAGGACCGCTGCTGTTCACTCTGTACATGCTACCATTGGGAGATATTATTAGGAAACATGGAATTAGCTTTCACTGTTATGCCGACGATACTCAGCTGTATATTTCTTCAAAACCTAACGAAACTTATCAATTCACAAAATTAACGGAATGCATAGCGGATATAAAAAATTGGATGACTCGTAATCTCCTACTTCTAAATTCTGAAAAAACAGAGATTGCAATTATTGGACAAAAAACATCCTCACGTAATAACCTAGAATACTGTCTAACACTTGATGGCTGCTCTGTTAAGTCTTCGTCGTCGGTTAGGAACCTGGGTGTGTGTGTGTGTGTGTGTGTGTGTGGGTGTGCTCTTTGATACCAATCTTTCATTTGAAAGTCACGTGTCTAGTATCTGTAAAACCACATTTTTCCATCTTAAAAATATATCTAAATTACACCATATGCTCTCAATGACAAATGCGGAGCAATTAGTTCATGCGTTCATGAGCTCAAGGCTAGATTACTGTAATGCTCTACTGGGTGGTTGTCCTGCACGCTTAATAAACAAACTACAGCTGGTTCAAAACGCAGCAGCTCGAGTTCTTACCAGAACCAGGAAGTATGACCATATTAGCCCGGTTCTGTCAACACTGCACTGCCTCCCTATTAAACATTGCATAAATTTTAAAATATTGCTGATTACTTACAAAGCACTAAATGGTTTAGCTCCGCAGTACTTGAGCGAGCTCTTAACGCATTATAGTCCTTCACGTCTATTGCGATCTCAAAACTCCGGCCAGTTGATAATACCTAGAATATCAAAATCAACTGCTGGCGGTAGATCCTTTTCCTATTTAGCACCAAAACTCTGGAACAGTCTTCCTAACATTGTCCGGGAAGCAGACACACTCTGTCAGTTCAAAGCCAGATTAAAGACACATCTCTTTGACCTAGCATTCACATAACACACTATAGACTTCTATAATTTTGTGTTAGGCTGCATAGATTAGGTCAGCCGGAACCGGGAACACTTCCCATAAATCCTGATGTACTCGTTACATCATGAGAAGAATGGCATCTACGCTAATTTTTAGTGTCTGTGTTTATCCCGAGGTTTTCCCGCAGCCTGCCGGATCCAGGCTGTATCCAGATCTGACGAAGGACCTTCGCCTGGACCGATGACAACGCAGTGCTGAAGTGCCAACTAGTCTCTCCCTATGGAGGATCCCTCTACCACTATACAGATAAGGCATTGTCGGGAAAATTCGTTTCGCGTTCCTACCCCAAAGCAACAAAATAAAATAAAATTCTTTATCAAAATTTATAAGGAAAGACAAGTACTTTGTTTAGGCTTGGCTTGTAGGGAATTCCAAACCTGCGTATATTCAAACACACATAACTATAGAACCCATTCTTAATGCGCATGTGAACGCCATCAGTGTTTCTCACAGGTTCGCGTTTAAAGTCTGTGTAGAGAGAATGGTGTCTTAGCGGCCCCTAATTTAATAACAAATGATCGTTGCGACGGAAGCAAATCAATCAAAACTAACTTTAGATGGAAAATAACTTAACTCTGCTATAAAGCCAAAACAATCTCTGTTACCTTAAATTATACGCTTATCTCTTTAAAGCTGCTTTGAGACAATCTACATTGTTAAAAGCGCTATATAAATGAAGATGACTTGACTTATCTGGACATCACTCATACACACACCTGACCCTTAATTATTAGGACAACCCCGGTTTATCTGGACATCTCACACATACACACACACACCTAATGCTTAATTATGAGGACTACCCTGGTTTATCTGGACTTTATCTACTAGCACACACACATCGTTATATATGAGCAGTGCCTGAAGTTAACTTTTTTGACCACCAGCCACTGTGGCGGGTGGATTTAAAAATCCACCCGTCACAGTGACTTTTTACCAGCCAGTTTTTTTTTTGTTTTTTTTTTGGCCTCATAAAAGGTGAAAAAAAGGAATTGCACAAACATTTGTTCTTTAACTTGTAAGAATACACATTTAAGTGCTGTCAAGTTATTAACGAGATCCGTAATAATAACTCTTAGAATACAGATATAGACCTAGTGCAGCTCGTTAACAAATCACACGCGGCTGTGTGTGTTGATGGCTGGGCAGCTGTTAGTTACAGCGTTCAGGAACCGTTAAGCAGAACTAAATTAATATTGTTATTACTGGTAAAGTTACCGGGTAGGCTACCGGACATTTTCTCACCGGTTCCCAACTCCCAACATCTGTGCAACTGTCATTGTACTGTAGCCTATGTCAGCGTTGCATTATCTCATCTCACAAACAGTTTAATACTTAACTCACACATTCAAACGTAGTCAGAGAAGGGCCTCATCTTTCTCTCCGATCTCACATACGTTCCGAAACACTCAAACTGCGCTGCTTTCACAGATGCTTTCTTTACTCCAGTAATGTGCCGCCACATTTTTTAGCTAAAATTCAACAAAATGGTTGACTTCGTTTAAATGTCAAAGAACAACAGTTGAAAAAAAAAAAAAAAAAAAACCTTCGCAAAGACCCGGCCCCTTTAGTTACTGTTGCTATGTCCGACAAGCTAACGTTACACCGCGCTCACGCAATGAAAAACACATCGCGCAGAGGAGCGGACACTGACAACACGCTGACATACAAGACAGTCCAGGTTACTTTTGATATTAAACAAAGTCTCAACGTTAAAATTCGGTCATTTTTAAAGAAATTTAGACAATACCGTTTTGTGGCTCTGTAATGTGTCTTGACAGATCGCTGTGGTACCTGTTAAAGCTGCTCGTGAACTGATCATCTCTTCCTTCTAGTTAATTTATAGCATCAAATAAACATGAATGAACATAAGGAATGCAGTTTTAACTGCGGAAAGATATCAGTAGGCCTACTCAGTACACTCCGTTTTTTCAAGTTCAAACCTTCCAACGTTGAACTCTCCTGACTGCTTTGTCGGACAAAAAAGGCGGATTCGGCGGATTATGATTGGCCAGAACGCCTGTCAATCAAACTCCCCGCGAAGGGTCGATTCTCATTGGCTACCTGCCAATGTGGCAGGTAGATTGACAGTGTTACCCGCCAATTGCAGAATTCACCCGCATTTGGAGTGTGGTCGGGTGTTAATTTCAGGCCCTGTATGAGCATCATAGTTTAATTTTACCCATGAGAGTACCACATCACTTAAGATTGTATCAATACTAGCAAAAACAAAAAAAAGAAATTATCAGCAATTGTTCAACCTGGCTTAAACTTAGAGAGATTTCAGAAAACTAACCTGAGTTTGTAATGTAAGATTTAGCAGGTGTGAAGTGAGTGAAGAGCAAAGAGAGAAGAGGGGAAGTGAAATACGGAAATATTTTAGCTTTAAAAATTAGAAATTAAAAAAACAAAAGGAGAGTTTACTATTTAACCATCACTGACAAATGCATTCACTTCCCCCTCCCCACACACACACACAACCCTAACTAACCCTTGATTACGAGGACATTTTGGGTTTAACTGGACCTCACTCACACACACTCTCAAACACACACACAACCCTAACTAACCCTTGATTACGAGGACATTTTGGGATTAACTGGACTTCACTCACACACTCTCAAACACACACACAACCCTAACTAACCCTTGATTACGAGGACATTTTGGGATTAACTGGACTTCACTCACACACACTCTCAAACACACACACAACCCTAACTAACCCTTGATTACGAGGACATTTTGGGTTTAACTGGACCTCACTCACACACACTCAAACACACACACAACCCTAACTAACCCTTGATCACGAGGACATTTTGGGTTTAACTGGACCTCACTCACACACTCTCTCAAACACACACACAACCCTAACTAACCCTTGATTACGAGGACATTTTGGGATTAACTGGACTTCACTCACACACTCTCAAACACACACACAACCCTAACTAACCCTTGATTACGAGGACATTTTGGGATTAACTGGACTTCACTCACACACTCTCAAACACACACACAACCCTAACTAACCCTTGATTACGAGGACATTTTGGGTTTAACTGGACTTCACTCACACACTCTCTCAAACACACACACAACCCTAACTAACCCTTGATTACGAGGACATTTTGGGTTTAACTGGACTTCACTCACACACACTCAAACACACACACAACCCTAACTAACCCTTGATTACGAGGACATTTTGGGTTTAACTGGACTTCACTCACTCACACTCTCAAACACACACACAACCCTAACTAACCCTTGATCACGAGGACATTTTGGGTTTAACTGGACTTCACTCACACACACACTCAAACACACACACAACCCTAACTAACCCTTGATTACGAGGACATTTTGGGTTTAACTGGACCTCACTCACACAGACTCTCACACACACACAACCCTAACTAACCCTTGATTACGAGGACATTTTGGGTTTAACTGGACCTCACTCACACACTCAAACACACACACAACCCTAACTAACCCTTGATTACGAGGACATTTTGGGTTTAACTGGACTTCACTCACACACTCTCTCAAACACACACACAACCCTAACTAACCCTTGATTACGAGGACATTTTGGGTTTAACTGGACTTCACTCACACACTCTCAAACACACACACAACCCTAACTAACCCTTGATTACGAGGACATTTTGGGTTTAACTGGACTTCACTCACACACTCTCAAACACACACACAACCCTAACTAACCCTTGATCACGAGGACATTTTGGGTTTAACTGGACTTCACTCACACACACACTCTCAAACACACACACAACCCTAACTAACCCTTGATTACGAGGACATTTTGGGTTTAACTGGACTTCACTCACACACACTCTCAAACACACACACAACCCTAACTAACCCTTGATCACGAGGACATTTTGGGTTTAACTGGACTTCACTCACACACACTCTCAAACACACACACAACCCTAACTAACCCTTGATTACGAGGACATTTTGGGTTTAACTGGACTTCACTCACACACTCTCTCAAACACACACACAACCCTAACTAACCCTTGATCACGAGGACATTTTGGGTTTAACTGGACTTCACTCACTCACTCTCTCAAACACACACAACCCTAACTAACCCTTGATTACGAGGACATTTTGGGTTTAACTGGACCTCACTCACACACTCTCTCAAACACACACAACCCTAACTAACCCTTGATTACGAGGACATTTTGGGTTTAACTGGACTTCACTCACACACTCTCTCAAACACACACACAACCCTAACTAACCCTTGATTACGAGGACATTTTGGGTTTAACTGGACCTCACTCACTCACTCTCTCAAACACACACACAACCCTAACTAACCCTTGATTACGAGGACATTTTGGGTTTAACTGGACCTCACTCTCACACACACTCAAACACACACAACCCTAACTAACCCTTGATCACAAGGACATTTTGGGTTTAACTGGACTTCACTCACACACACACTCTCAAACACACACACAACCCTAACTAACCCTTGATTACGAGGACATTTTGGGTTTAACTGGACTTCACTCACACACACTCTCAAACACACACACAACCCTAACTAACCCTTGATTACGAGGACATTTTGGGTTTAACTGGACTTCACTCACACACACTCTCAAACACACACACAACCCTAACTAACCCTTGATTACGAGGACATTTTGGGTTTAACTGGACTTCACTCACACACTCTCTCAAACACACACACAACCCTAACTAACCCTTGATCACGAGGACATTTTGGGTTTAACTGGACTTCACTCACTCACTCTCTCAAACACACACAACCCTAACTAACCCTTGATTACGAGGACATTTTGGGTTTAACTGGACCTCACTCACACACTCTCTCAAACACACACAACCCTAACTAACCCTTGATTACGAGGACATTTTGGGTTTAACTGGACTTCACTCACACACTCTCTCAAACACACACACAACCCTAACTAAACCTTGATTACGAGGACATTTTGGGTTTAACTGGACCTCACTCACTCACTCTCTCAAACACACACACAACCCTAACTAACCCTTGATTACGAGGACATTTTGGGTTTAACTGGACCTCACTCTCACACACTCAAACACACACAACCCTAACTAACCCTTGATCACAAGGACATTTTGGGTTTAACTGGACCTCACTCACACACACTCAAACACACACAACCCTAACTAACCCTTGATCACGAGGACATTTTGGGTTTAACTGGACCTCACTCACACACACTCAAACACACACACAACCCTAACTAACCCTTGATCACGAGGACATTTTGGGTTTAACTGGACCTCACTCACACACACTCAAACACACACAACCCTAACTAACCCTTGATCACGAGGACATTTTGGGTTTAACTGGACCTCACTCACACACACTCAAACACACACACAACCCTAACTAACCCTTGATCACGAGGACATTTTGGGTTTAACTGGACCTCACTCACACACACTCAAACACACACACAACCCTAACTAACCCTTGATCACGAGGACATTTTGGGTTTAACTGGACCTCACTCACACACACTCAAACACACACACAACCCTAACTAACCGTTGATTACGAGGACATTTTGGGTTTAATTGGACTTCACTCACACACACTCTCAAACACACACACAACCCTAACTAACCCTTGATTACGAGGACATTTTGGGTTTAACTGGACCTCACTCACACACACTCTCAAACACACACACAACCCTAACTAACCCTTGATTACGAGGACATTTTGGGTTTAACTGGACTTCACTCACACACTCTCTCAAACACACACACAACCCTAACTAACCCTTGATTACGAGGACATTTTGGGTTTAACTGGACCTCACTCACACACACTCTCAAAACACACACACACACATCCCTAACTAACCCTTGATTACGAGGACATTTTGGGTTTAACTGGACCTCACTCACACACTCGCAAACACGCACAACCCTAACTAACCCTGGATCACGAGGACATTTTGGGTTTAACTGGACCTCACTCTCACACACTCTCAAACACACACACAACCCTAACTAACCCTTGATCACGAGGACATTTTGGGTTTAACTGGACATCACTATTAACTCCACACATAGCAAGAGTACCTGTATTTTAGTTAACCATACTAAACCAAATCAACTATTCTACATTAAAGAGTGAATTCACAAATGATTGTGCATCTTTTTTCTGCCACTAAACCTGTAAAAGTAATACGCACACCTATGGAAATAGTGCTACAATGTGCTGTTGCTATATCAGCCAACATACACACATTTGGTGCAAAATTAACCTGGTTGGAGAAAATTCAGTGAATAAAAAGATCAGCAAGTTGTACACTTCATACAAGACTAGTTTAAGGGCAATTAGATGAAGAAATTCAACTAGACAACCAATAAAACCGAAAATTAAACTGAAGGGGCAATCTTTTTTTTTTTTGCAAATGGTAAAAAAAAGGCTCAACAACTGATCTAATAAAGACATTTATGGGACTAAAGTGCATCAGGGAATGTGCCTCAAAATGACCTCAGCAACACACTGGAAATAAAACTTTAAATTGCCTTCCAGTAAATGCATGTATTTGTACATTTCTTTCAAAACAGTGTTTTAAAAGAAAAGTAAATAAAAGGATGTCTTAAACACTAAATATAGTCTTGACTAAGCCTCTTCTGGCCCAACAACATTTAGAGAACTTTACGGAAACAAAACCCACAGACATTAATGGAAGGCGACACTGATCTTTCGAAGAACTCTAAGAACGTTTCTTTTTCAACATCAAACCTCGGTTCCTCACGAAATCCCTTATATTTTGGGCCGTTCTTTCTCTCAGAACAGGGTCCTCGGCAGTCTTGCACTGCTCACACTCTGCCTTTGTTGCGAGGTGTCCCTTTGAAATATGGACTCTGAAATGTTTCATGACAGCATTCACTTCATTTGGGCTCCATGGCCTTTTCACAATTCTCCTCGATTTGGTCTCTGTAAAACAAACAATCATATACATACACATGTATACCTATACACCTATATGTATATACTTGGAATAACTTTAATATACCCAAATGTTTAAATACCTCTGGAGTTCTCAGTTTCATCCTCATTCATTTGTCTTTTTCCTGAGGGGTAAAAAGCAACAATTAAAATGTATTCCAGCCCTACAATCCAAACAGTTTCGGACCATGTGAAATATCAGCAGATAAGCACACAGGGAAAACTAGTCTCTGGTCCTGTGTAACACAAAAAGGACCACATTTACACTGAATTACTGTGGAAGCAAAAAATAAAACATGAACCCAAAATCAACATGTATCCTTTTTCTCAAATAAATATCTAAAATATATGTGCACACACATACCTGTGGAGCTGTCAAATTTATTTATTTATTTATTTTAGAGGTGGGCATAGATTTTTTTTATCTAGATTAATCTAGATTAATTTTGAAATTAATCTAGATTAAAATGGCTCATTTAAATTCTGCCGAAGGCATTCAGAATATGTGTGCTACCCAAATAATGATACTTAAAGTCTTTGAGAACAGGTTTCTCAAAGCTGTTCAACTCATAGACTGTAAAAGGTTACTACTGTACTGTTACCGTCCGTAGGCAACATTAGGTAGGCCTGTTATTAGGGGTGCACCGATCCGATATTAGGATCGGATATCGGCCGCGATACTGATAAAATAGCTGGATCGGGGATCGGAAAAAATAACAGATCCACGGGCCGATCCAGGTTTTTTTTTCTTTTTTTTTTCTCGTCGTCGCAGCAGAACCTACGTCATTCGTCAGCTTCACGCGTGTCGCATGCTAGAAGCAACATGGAGCGAGCCAGAGGCCGTTTCTCAATACCAAGTACGCAAACTTCGGACTTGCGTCCTCCTTGGTAGTTCGGACTTGCCAAGTTCGACTCAGGAGAACGAACTCCCGAGGACGAGAGGACGCGAGTCCGGTTATTCTGCAAATGGAACAGCAGCGTTCTTGATCGCGTCACTCAGCTCGCTCTGGCTACTCCGGTAATCCCTTTATGTATATTTTAGCCAACAATAAAACGAAGTATGTTATAAAACACCACTCTGCCTCTTTTCATTTAAAAAAAAATCTTAAACATATTAATGGTCACATAAATGTGGTTCAGGCAAACGCGTACATAGATTATCTTTACTGCATATTTATAACACGAAATATAAAACACAACCCTGCTTCTTTTTGTTTTCATTTTTAAAAATATGAAACATAATGATCATTAAAACTGACATTTAAATTTGCCATTGCTGATTAAGTGAGTTCAGGTCATGTTTGTGATGGTGGTGTGACACGTTTGACCAATACACAGTTTTTTTGTTTCCACCGCTACATTTTAATTTATTTTTTTTTTACATTTATTTAAAGAAGTTTGATTATATTCTATTTTCGATTTTGAATGCACAATTGTTTTTTAAATAAATAAGAATACAACACATTACATACATCTGTTATTTTGTCTTAGTTATGTTTAGTTAGTAAAGTAAAGGTATTTGTGGAAGGTATACAGTTTATTATTAATTCAACTATAGTATCGGATCGGTATCGGGTATCGACAGATACACAAAGTCCAGGCATCGGTATCGGGACTGAAAAAGTCGGATCGGTGCACCCCTACCGGTTATTATCAACTACTATAGGCTATCAATTAGGGATGGGCGATATGGCCTAAAATCCATATTGTGATATACAATATTGCAGCCTCGTGATAACGATTATGATAAAACCATTTCAGAACAGGTTACACAGACCCTGCTAAACACTGCTAAATTTTTTTTTTTTTTTTTAAAGGGTGTATGTAGTTTTGAGAACATATATTGTGCAAAACTAAGTATACAACATAATTTTGCAGATAAATGAAATTTAAGTACACTAGCTGCAGAGACTTAAGTAGGTCTAATGTTTATTATGGCTTGGAGCTTATGAAACCCCAAATTTAACTGATGTCTTTTCAGTTAAAAAGAAACAACAACGATTCTAAAAATCGGGCGCAGACAAGAGAGTATGTGCTACACCACTAAGATATATGATTGGGAATAATACGCGCGCGCTGGCATTCAGTGATGTCATGTCTCGTTTTGAATTTGAGGTGGTAGAACGGATTAGTCGTGTGTTAACTTACCGAACTGTTACCCCATACACTTAAATCCGAACCAAGTCCAAATAATGGATGTTGAACCGATCTTTTTCACCAGCTTCCACTTTCAGCCGTGTTTACTTAAAATGATGACGAATGATGCGTTGCAGCCGGGTTTACCTCACGGCCGCGGGTAGATTGCGTCATCATAGCTTGTGTAGTATAGAGCAGCTCCCAACCCAACTTGGAGAATAGATTAACGGCGATATTTTTTTTTAATCACACGATAAGAGTCTCGCGCTAACGCAGCACGTTAACGCCGATAACGGCCCACCACTAATATATATATATATTATTTTTATTTATTTTTTGTTCTGTTTAATGTTTTAATTTGTCAGTCAATCATGAATTCAAATAGTATGGCCTATGCTGACGCTGACACATAGTGAGTGAAATGCAAATGCTCAGCTGTCAAGTCAAGATAGGTTAGTCGCCATGTCAATATGCTGGCATTAGCTTTTGGATTTCAGAAGTTTATCTGAGGAAATGTCACCATGGCAGATAATATCCAGGTGTTTTGAAACCAGCTAAAATTGCAGGTTAACTGCTGCCATTCAAACAATTAGTTATAAAAAATTTATATATAAAAAAAGATGTATGGCCAGACACTTCATGTGTCAATCAAGCTCAAATAGATGTACGATGTTTTGTGTTTTGGGTGCTTGGTTTGTTTTTTGTTTAATACATTTGGCCAAAATCTTATTAAAGATTATTAAAGTGCTATGCAGAGTCTGCATTGGCTATGACTAGCCAACCAACACCAGACTAAAGCCGGAAGTATACTTTTTTTTTTACCACAGTCTAACGCAAAGCCTTGCAAAGTATACTTCTGACTCGTACACAGGCGTTTAACACATTTTCAAATAAATGTTTATATCATTATTATTATTTTATTTTACTATTGCCCCAGTTTCAGAAAGGAACTAATAAAGTAGCAGTGGTTGGGACATATTTTAAGTATCAACCCCACTTAAAAAGATGCAATCTAATTCAGTTTACATGAAATAAGCTTCTGAGCAGGTTTAAGTTACGGACCACTATAGCAACACTATGACAGCAAGTCCAGGACGAGCACTGAAGAACCAAACAATCCAATGTGAATGATTCATGCCAAATCATTCACAATCAAATCCCACTAACTGAGTTTGCGGCGTACGAAGAACAGATCCCAGTTCCTTACTAAACCTTGCATTGAAAACAAGACAGTCTCCAAAGCGTGCGCACCTCACTAACGACTGAGTAGGTGGAGATACCGTATGAGGTTTTGTCGACAGTTTGAGGATGCACTGAGTTATGAGGTTTATTCACAAGCTCTTAGCATCAAGTTCAATTCAATTTCTGGTATTAGTTATTAACCAGTATGGTTTCTAATCAAGCCGTTGAACAAATGTAAGGTTGGATTTTTTTAAAAAAAAATTTAAGCCCTGGTTAATATATAAATATACATAACATACCGTTGGAACTTTGTCCCGTCCTGGGTCAACTCCATCCCTTCTTTGCTTCCTACATTTAGAAAATGAAACCATATTTAAACTTGACAACCCAAATACATTTACTGGTATTAGTTATTAACCCCCTGAGGTCGACAATCGCGCCGGCGCGATAGGCTCGCTTTTTTTCAGTTCAGTTCAAAAGAAATTAATTTTGCTCTGTTGACTTTGATATTACAAGCAAGTTTCATACATCAATCGATTCTGTTAAATGTGTATTATTTTTTGTATACTCACAATAAAAACAGTGTTGTGCTTTTCGCCAAATAAAGAAAAATAAACGTGATGCGAGTTCTGCCTTCTCTCTGTCAGTGTAGTCCATTCTGAAACGCGTCCGAAAATGAACTAACTCAGCGAATACTGTCAAACAGGCATACAGACACACAGGCATGAAGCTTGAATTATCTTCTTTTAAATGAGGTAATTTATATAAAAAACAAATATTCTCATCTTGTGAAATCTGTATTAAGAGAGAGCGATTCCAGTCGAGCTAATTAGAGCTAATTCAAATGTAATGTGACCCCGCCCACGGAGAGCGCGTGCTATTCAAACGCAAATTACTGAGGCAATCCAAGCAAACCTGTGAACACCCCCATAGGCTATCAGCTCGAGAAAACACAAGTTTAATCATACCATTGTAGCCTTCGTGTTTACACCATCTGGCAGCGCTGTGAGGAATAATAATAATGGAAAATCTACCTCCGAGTGCGGGTATTGCAGGAGAGAGGATCCGAATATGTAGTAAGTTTTTTTTTCCTTCTCAAGTTAATCGCGTTTCTGTGAATGAATGAACGGCAGCCGCAGAGATGCGCGCTGTTTATCACAGCTCGCAAAAAGACACTTTAAATTTAAATTGCGTCTCTGTGTGAATCAATGATGTTTTAGCAAACTGTATTGCTATAATGAATTGAGTAAAAATCGACAGAAATATGTTGAAATAAAATGTATTTGTATGAGCAACGTATTAAACTGCAAATTAACATTTATATTTCTTATAATAAAAATGAAAGACCTGTTACAGACATATGAAAGACAACATTTCGTTGATTAGTTTTGGATAGATTATACATTTTTACTGTAAAATATCTGCCACCTCAAAAAAGCTTTTGTTTGCCAATATTTGCTCATGTTAAATATAGTATGTTTTGTCAAAAATAAAGTAATCAAATAATCAATCAAATCCTTAACTTTGAAAAATGTATGATAAAATGTATACTTTAGTTTTTACAAAGAAAGATTACACTTGAATTGTTGTTGTAATTGTAACCTTTTTAATAAAAAAATATATTTACAAGGTAGATGTAAACAAACTATTAAAAGGTAAATATAAGCCTTTTCTTTAAATAATTTTTATTGTGTTTTATTAGTGACAAATTTGGGGAGAGGATAAATATTCCAAAATTGAAAATACAGTATGAGAATTAACTGCACAATTACTAGACATGTTTTCCTTGGATATTATAGGCCAAATTGCAAGCACAATATGTGGAAAAATAAAAAAAGAATTGAGATGCTTCCAACTGTTGCTCTTGCATTCTTGTGGCTCAGTGACTCACCTGAATGAGGTTAGGGTTAGGGTTAGGGTTAGGGTTAGGGTTAGGGTTAGAGTTAGGGTTAGGGTTAGGGTTAGGTGAAGAAGAAATCCAAGATCTAGGACCCTGAGGCCCCAGAAATGGCTGTGCACTGGCCTACTTTCTACTGACCACTAAAGGAAAACCCCAGGCCCAAAGAGGTAAGCGGTTCTGACATAGAGAGACATATATAATTATAAAATAATAAAATATAGGGCTACAATCGCCAGGGTTCAAATCAAATGGGCTATATTGCCGCGGGTTATACCACCAAGGGTTTAATTTAATAAAAAAACTAATGGTAGGTTTTAGTTAGATGTGGTGAGGGGCATATAACTCACGTCTGTATGGACATGAGGAGACGCTCGACGTCACAGTGGACGGAGAAAAAATTATGTGGCTCTGCAACATCACCCACAACAATGATGGCGGCCATTTTGACCAACTCGACGCCTGTATGGGCGAAGAGAAAATTTTCCAAAGCTCTGCTACATCACCCACCTTCAAAATGATGGCAGCTGTACTCATTTTTACGGTTTTGTGTCATTCAGGCATACTCTCGCGACGCGTTTCGAACTTTCCCAAGGTTCTCATCAGGCGAATTGAAATGACAACTGTCTCTGTTCCCTCTGCAACTACAGAGTGCTTGAGGGCGTGGTCCCTCCAGACTTTATAGTGGTAGAGGGCGGAGTGCCCCTCCCACTACTAAATACCTTTCAGCACTATATGGTGCGTCATAAATAGTTTTTTTGCTATCAATAAATTTGTTTTTAAATTTAATATTTAATAATTATACACATACACTCACAGACATCACACACAAACCAATCCAGATGAAGGGCAATCCAAAAGCTCAGAGTCGGTGGCACGGGCTTTGGTTAGGTGAAGAAGAAATCCAAGATCTAGGACCCTGAGGCCCCAGAAATGGCTGTGCACTGGCCTACTTTCTACTGACCACTAAAGGAAAACCCCAGGCCCAAAGAGGTAAGCGGTTCTGACATAGAGAGACATATATAATTATAAAATAATAAAATATAGGGCTACAATCGCCAGGGTTCAAATCAAATGGGCTATATTGCCGCGGGTTATACCACCAAGGGTTTAATTTAATAAAAAAACTAATGGTAGGTTTTAGTTAGATGTGGTGAGGGGCATATAACTCACGTCTGTATGGACATGAGGAGACGCTCGACGTCACAGTGGACGGAGAAAAAATTATGTGGCTCTGCAACATCACCCACAACAATGATGGCGGCCATTTTGACCAACTCGACGCCTGTATGGGCGAAGAGAAAATTTTCCAAAGCTCTGCTACATCACCCACCTTCAAAATGATGGCAGCTGTACTCATTTTTACGGTTTTGTGTCATTCAGGCATACTCTCGCGACGCGTTTCGAACTTTCCCAAGGTTCTCATCAGGCGAATTGAAATGACAACTGTCTCTGTTCCCTCTGCAACTACAGAGTGCTTGAGGGCGTGGTCCCTCCAGACTTTATAGTGGTAGAGGGCGGAGTGCCCCTCCCACTACTAAATACCTTTCAGCACTATATGGTGCGTCATAAATAGTTTTTTTGCTATCAATAAATTTGTTTTTAAATTTAATATTTAATAATTATACACATACACTCACAGACATCACACACAAACCAATCCAGATGAAGGGCAATCCAAAAGCTCAGAGTCGGTGGCACGGGCTTTGGTTAGGTGAAGAAGAAATCCAAGATCTAGGACCCTGAGGCCCCAGAAATGGCTGTGCACTGGCCTACTTTCTACTGACCACTAAAGGAAAACCCCAGGCCCAAAGAGGTAAGCGGTTCTGACATAGAGAGACATATATAATTATAAAATAATAAAATATAGGGCTACAATCGCCAGGGTTCAAATCAAATGGGCTATATTGCCGCGGGTTATACCACCAAGGGTTTAATTTAATAAAAAAACTAATGGTAGGTTTTAGTTAGATGTGGTGAGGGGCATATAACTCACGTCTGTATGGACATGAGGAGACGCTCGACGTCACAGTGGACGGAGAAAAAATTATGTGGCTCTGCAACATCACCCACAACAATGATGGCGGCCATTTTGACCAACTCGACGCCTGTATGGGCGAAGAGAAAATTTTCCAAAGCTCTGCTACATCATCCACCTTCAAAATGATGGCAGCTGTTAGGGTTAGGGTTAGAGTAGAGTTAGGGGAATGAGAACTCCAAGATCTGGGACCCTGAGGTCCCAGAAATGGCTGTGCACTGGCCTACTTTCTGCTGACCACTAAAGGTTACCCAAGGTCAAGAAAGGGAACGATGCTGTGATCCAAAGTCCCACTATAATGTCCACTTGACAAATACGTAAATCTGTATATGATATTTAATTAGTAATTGTAGTATTAACCCCTTATATAACCCGTCTCATACCTGTGTGTGTATATATTTTTTTATTATTATTTTGTAATTATCTATATGGTTGTGTTATGCTATAATGAGTGTAATAAATGAGATGACCCCTATTTTGTTTGTTTGTTTTTTTAAATTTTCTCACAGGGGTCGACCAGAGAGGGCTGACAACCGTCGGGGCAGGCGATAGAGGGCCGTCCAGACCGGATTGACAGGTGAGTGGGGTAGATTTTAGTGTAGAAATGGCGTAATTGATATTTTTGTATGTTTGTTTCTCCCAGGGGTCGACCAGAGAGGGCTGAAAACAGTCGGGGTAGGCGACAGAGGGCCGTCCATACCGGACCAACAGGTGAGTGGGGTAGATTTAAGTGTAGAAGATGGAGTAACTGATCTCTTTGTTTGTCTGTTTTTGAAACTTCTTGCAGGGGTCGACCAGAGAGGGCTGAAAACAGTCGGGGTAGGCGACAGAGGGCCGTCCATACCGGACCAACAGGTGAGTGGGGTAGATTTAAGTGTAGAAGATGGAGTAACTGATATTTTTGTTTGTCTGTTTTTGAAACTTCTTGCAGGGGTCGACCAGAGAGGGCTGATAACAGTCGGGGTAGGCGACAGAGGGCCGTCCAGACCGGACCAACAGGTGAGTGGGGTAGATTTAAGTGTAGAAAATGGAGTAACTGATCTTTTTGTTTGTCTGTTTTTGAAACTTCTTGCAGGGGTCGACCAGAGAGGGCTGAAAACAGTCGGGGTAGGCGACAGAGGGTCGTCCAGACCGGACCAACAGGTGAGTGGGGTAGATTTAAGTGTAGAAAATGGAGTAACTGATATTTTTGTTTGTCTGTTTTTGAAACTTCTTGCAGGGGTCGACCAGAGAGGGCTGAAAACAGTCGGGGTAGGCGACAGAGGGCCGTCCAGACCGGACCAACAGGTGAGTGGGGTAGATTTAAGTGTAGAAGATGGAGTAACTGATCTTTTTGTTTGTCTGTTTTTGAAACTTCTTGCAGGGGTCGACCAGAGAGGGCTGAAAACAGTCGGGGTAGGCGACAGAGGGCCGTCCATACCGGACCAACAGGTGAGTGGGGTAGATTTAAGTGTAGAAGATGGAGTAACTGATATTTTTGTTTGTCTGTTTTTGAAACTTCTTGCAGGGGTCGACCAGAGAGGGCTGAAAACAGTCGGGGTAGGCGACAGAGGGCCGTCCAGACCGGACCAACAGGTGAGTGGGGTAGATTTAAGTGTGGTAGGTTATATTGGGGTTATGAGAAATAGGGCTTACTGTGTCCGGTGTAGTTTATGAGGGGTTATTGACGGGTAAGTGTTAGTAATGAGATGTGGGTGGCCATTCAAAGAGGAGTTCTTGGTCCAAACCACTATCCCAAAAATAACGGAAGAGCGTTGAGGAGAGAGAAAAAAAAGGATTTAAACCTCATTGAGGCCTCTCGGGTAAACTGTGTCCAATCGCTTGATCCAAATACTCTCGGCCTTGAGTCTTTCTTTTAAAGACCATGCCGGATTGGATTGGAGACAGGTGACTTTAAATGCGGACAGACCGTGGGTCAGGAAGTGTTGCACTAGGCGTCGTCGCTTATCAATTTTATGCACAATATTGTGTGCGTGCTGATAGGCTCTGACCCTCAGTTCATTTTTTGTTTGACCCACGTATTGTCTGCGGCATCTTGTGCAAAAGGCCAAATAAATGCAATTGACGGCTTCGTGGGTCAGAGGTCGGGTGATTTTAAAAATCTTTTTGTTAAATCTGCTCATTACCCACTTTTTTTGGACAAAGTATTTGCAGCGACCGATACGGCCAGTGGGGCCCGGTGTGCGTAACTTGCTGTAGACCAACGTGTCATGTAAGTTTTCGTTACGCTTATAAGCTGCAATGGGCCTGTGATGCTTAAGGAAGCTAGTAGGTTCCAGGAACTTCAAAAAGTTTTCCTTGATGGCCGAATTGAGGGATACGCATTGTTTGGAGTAGAGGGCCGTGAGTGGGATGATTTTGTTCCTAATCTGCCCTTCTGCTCTAACTGGGCTTTTTGGCTTATCGAATGTTTTCCAAATCTTTCTCAGGAATGATCTACTGTAACCACGCCCACGGAGAGCTCGGAAGAGGATGCGCGTGGCCTCCACAAAGGACGATGGCTGTGAGCAGATTCTTTTGAATCTGAGGAGCTGTGACTTAACGATTCCTCTAAAGGTATGTCTTGGGTGAAAACTGTCTCTATGAAGTAATGAATGCGTATCCGTGTCTTTGAAGTAAACCCTAAAGTCTAGCTGTCCTGTTACTTCAAAATTGGGTCCCTTATAAGAGACTACGTCCAAAAAGTTGACCTCTGACCTATTCGTGTTGTATTTGACCTTTATAGAAGCCTGGTGTGAATTAAGGTGAGCGATGAAAGTGAGGAAATCGTCCTCCGAGTGGGTCCAGACACCCCAGATATCGTCCAAGTACCTGTAGTACGCGAATGGTTTCTTGGCAGAGCCTGCGAGAGCCGTTTGCTCCCAGTCTGCCATGAAGATGTTCGCGTATGAAGGGGCGAACTTCTTCCCCATGGCTGTCCCCTTCACTTGTAAGTAAAATTTATTGTCAAACTCAAAGTCGTTTTTCGTCAAATTTATCTCCAAAAGTTTAAGGAGATGCTCGTCCGGTCTAAGGGGATCAGGGTATTTGGACATAAATTTTCTGACCGCTTTTAAGCCAGTCGGGGTATCGATATTGGTGTATAAACTATCTATGTCAATTGTAAATAACGATGCATTTTGGGGGATTTTGAGTTGACTAATTTTTGCAATGAAGTCGTACGTGTCTTTAAGGTAGCTTGGATGTCTGGTGGAGAGAGGATTAAGGAAGTGTTCCAAGTACTCAGCCGTAAAGTATGTCTCACTGTTGCAGTCGGACACGATGGGTCTGCCCGGTGGGACCTCAAACGGAACGCTCCACTTTTCTGGTTCTTTGTGGATTTTTGGCAACAAGTAAAACCTTCTGGCTCGGGGTGGGCCTTCACCCACGAGGTACTCTTTTTGTTTTGCGCTGATAATCTTTTTTGAACACATGTCCTCTAAAATTTCCTCTATCTCTTTTATAGTGTCTGTGTAAATGGGCCCCTCGAGAGGACGATAGTGCTCTGCGACAGACAGTTGTCTCAGTCCCTCACCGAGGTATTGTGCTCTGTCTAAAATGACTGTGGCGTTGCCCTTATCGGCTGGCTTAATTATTATATCCGTATTGTTATATAGTTCCTTCAGAGCTTTTCTTTCGCTCGGTGTTAAATTGGGCGTCACCCCCAGACCCCAGTGTAACTTTTTGAAAGCAAAATTGTCCGCTCTTATGACCTTCTCTATTTCTTTAGGCAGGCTGGACAGAGCGGGTTCCCAATCAGAGGGATGAGTGAACGGTACCTTTGATTTCTGGCTTTTCTTGCCCTCAAAAAATGTCTCAAGTTTGAGTCTACGATGGTACGCTTGCATGTCCGCTAACAGTTCCTTCTTTCTACAGCTCGATGGGGTGGGGATGTACGAAAGGCCCCTTTTGAGGACTGAGGTCTGATTTGTGGATAGAACAAAGGACTTTGACAGATTGATAATGAGTTTATGAGAACCGCATTTTGGGTTGTCAGGGTCTACAAGTTTAAATGTGAAGTCCAATGCGTGAGGAGAGCCTTAGCCGTAGTCGGTCTCCAATGGATACCATCTTTTTCCACATGGAAGTGCGTGGATGCCAGCAGAGGGATGAAAGTCAGGTTCTTTTTGATGAAGCTATTAATATGCTCTAGCATATCCTGTTCTGCTTGTGGCAGCACTCTCGAAAAATTGATAAGAGGCACAATTATTTCTGTCTGTGGCAGGATCCTCTTTGCCGTTTTGTATGTTTTCTGGATTTCTGTTATGGCCGTCATTCTATATCTCTGTCTGCGGTTATTAAGCCCAAATGACAGAACGATCTTTTCCGGTACTCTAGCCACTGTGGCCTTTTCCAATAGATTGCATGCATGCTGGAATTTAGCACCGGGGAAACTGTCCACCTGGAGATCAGATTCCTCGTAGTGAGGAAGCCTGGACAGATTTGAGTCCCCAATGATGACAATTCTCCCTTTTAGTGTGAGGCTCCAATCTACATGTTTTCTTGTGGTGTTAATGTGGCGTAAAGGACGGTTGAGAGAGCCAGAAGATGGGCTGTCAATCATTAGGGGTTCATTTACGTTTGTGTCTTCCCCAGGTGCGAGAACACCGAGAGCTGGTGTGGGTTTGGAGACGCTCGGTTCACCCTGTTCCCCCCCTATGTCTCCCACTGGCCTTTGGGCCAGGTCTGGTATCGGGTCAAACTCCCGAAGGAACTCAGAGAGCGGTGAAGGTGGTTTTACCGGAGTCTGTGAGTCGTCAGAAAAAAGCACACTGCTATGATCTGAGTAAGCAATTGGGGTAGACATTTGGGGAAAGGGGAACAATCTGTGTTCCGTCTCTGAAACAGGCGAGCTAATTGGGACACCGATAAGCTCTGGTGTGGCCTCTGCCACCTGAGGGGTTGGCATCCTGTCATTGGCCTGTGGCACTTCCTCCTGAGTAAGAGGAACTAAAACAGAGATTTCCACCACTGGTGTCACAGGGCGGCTCTGGGCTACAGGGGTCGCGACAGAGATTTCCGGCACTGTTGTCACAGGGCGGCTCTGAGCTACAGGGGCCGCGACAGAGATTTCCGGCCTCGGTGTTACCGGGCGGCTCTGGGGTGGAGGGGCCGTTGAGGAGGGTTCCGCTCCTGGCTTTAGGTGGCGGCTCTTATGTGTTCTCTTTCTCTGTTCGCAGGGCTGCGGTGCTTCCGCCTGTATGGGCAGAAGGGACTCTGGCAGGTCCTGTGGAGGTGCTTCCTCCTCAAAGGACCAATCTCTTCTGTATGGAAGAGAACTAGTGCCTGCTTTATCTGGTAAACAGAGTGTTGGAGAGGTTTGTATCTCTATGTGTTTTTGACTGACTGTTTGTCTTACAGGAGCGGTGTCAGTAGGAGGTTCGGCCGGCAGAGGTGCAGGGGCCTGTGTGGCGGTTCGGCTGGCGGAGGCGACGACAGCAGCGTAAGTGCGAGGGAGTGCGGTCCCCCTTGTATCTGTGGGGGCTCTCTGTGTCGTCGTGTTCACACCAATCGGGATCTCTGCCGTAATAAGGGCCTCTGCTTGTGCAATGGCCTCTGCACTAACTCTACTTCTATAATTTCTGTCCGCCCAGTGTGACGCCACTTCAAATGCTTCAGGCCAATCGGCTTGATTGGTCTGGGTACGTATGCTTTGAATGGTTGCATCAATCATTGATTCGTAATGTCGTTCGAGAAGTAGTTGCGTTGTATAGGACCAGTTTTTTGCGTTGTCCTGCAGCAGCCGTGTAACTTGGTCATTTGGAAAGGCTGGTCTCACTGTCTCTATCAGGAGGTCAGTGAGTCTTTTAAATGTGACCGGCTGGTTATTCTGAACCTGTGTGGTAACTCTTTCTAGATGGTGTACCTGGCGGATCAGATCATAGAACAATTTGATTGTCGTTTTGAGTTGAGGCGGTGCCGGTGTGAAATCTGGATTTTGTCTAAAACGGTTTTTGTTTTCTCTCACAGGTTCAGCCCTTGTTATGTATCTAGGAGGAGGGCGGCGACGTTGCTGGTAACCGCCCTGGTTCGTGAAGTGCGGGTAAGTGTTATCAATAGAAGGGTTCACGTCCCTCTGTCCCCCTCCATTGAAGTTGAAAGAAACCGTTCTGGGTCTCTGATCGGAGGGGATGTGTGTGTAGTTGTTACGAAAGGAAGGTATGGTGCGTCGGTATTCAAGGTGTTGTGGGAGAGGAAAGTCCTCCTCATCCTCAATTTCTGGACCTTCATACAAATATTCACGCCGAGCGTGTTTGTGTACCACCATATCGTCCTGACGGGGACGTGTTTCTCTAATTGCTCTCTTTTGACTTTTTTTACCCTTTTCGTTCTTACCAGGAGGCCTGTATGGGCCTGCAACTGGTCCAAAATGACTCTTCTGATAGGGAGATCTGTATGGATCTGCCACCTTCTCATAACGGTCATTCTGCGGTACAGGGAATCGCTGGGAGGGTCCAGGCCTGGACACCTCCCTGTGAGTGGATCTGTTAAATTCCCTATTTTGACGTTTCTGACTGTTTGTATTGTTTCTGTTTCTTACAGGGCGGAACTGTGGAGCTGTATTTCTTTGTCTCCTGTATGGGAAACTCTGCTCTTTGGCACGGTGGCGTGCCGAAGTGTTACTTGGTTCTCCGAAATTAAAATATTTATAATCTGGTGTAACACTTGTGTGTCTAATTTTTGGACGTGGTGTGGTTCTCTGTCTCGGTCTACCACGGAAATTGTCCATAATGTCAGAACTATGTGTGTATTTTTTTGAAACTTTTTTGGTATTTTTATGATTTTTTTGTTAGATTTTTATAGATTTTTATTGAACAAGAATAGAACAAGAATAACAATAAACATGAACAAAATCAAAAATCAAAAATCAAAAAATCAAAAAATCAAAAAATAAATGCGTTCAAGTCTTTCGCGACGTTTCGGTAAATAAATATTACCTTCTTCAGGCTGACTTGAACTTTGAGAAAAAAACTTTTTAGGAAAGATGTAAGAAATATATATACAGTATATATAATATAAAATATATTTATAAACTATAATATGTATAGAATACAATATATATATATTTTTATATATACAGATATATTTTCTCTACAATGAAATTAACAAGGTAAATGGACTCTTTGTTAAGACGTGGAGGAGCGTGAAAGGCTGCGACCATTTGCTGTCTATTGAGAGCATGAAATGAGAGCGCGCTCGTATGCGCGCCCCTTTATATAGACTGGCTCTAGAAAAAAAATTGTTATCAATATGTGGATTTTCAGTCCTCCTAATTGAAATAGATTCAAAACTGGACCGCGAAAGGTGAGTAAAACTTCATATAATCAAGTGTATAATTGTGTTAGTAGATTTATTTCCTGATTTTAGTGGAAAAATAGTTAGTTTCGTTCAAGGGTGTGCGTCGACGTTGGATGACGTCATACCCACTGAAAATGGTGAGAAACTAAAAAATAGTCAAACATAGTCATTAATATGAGTAAAAAATTCGTAAATGAAGGTTTTATGATTAGGATATAAAGTAAACAACTTTCATAAAAAGAGTTGGGGCAGAAATTGTTGTAAAGTGTGTGTTTTGAATTTTGTTTCCATGACGACATCGTTTTGTTCCGGGACGACATCGTTTTATCCACAAGACGTTTTTAAGGTAAAATCATGGGGTTTAAATGTATCCATATGTAAATATGGACCTAATACATTCCAAAGGGTGTAGGAAAAATATAAGTTGGGACAGAAAATGCTGTTTGATGTATGTTTATGAATTATTTCCACGACGACATCGTTTCTGTCTGGGACGACATCGTTTCGGTCCGGGACGACATCGTTTTGGTCCGGGACGACATAGTTTTATGTTTTTGAGGGAAAAATAATGATTTGTAATTTTGTCCATATGTATACATGGTCTGTTTATATCCTGAAGGGTGTAAGAAAAATATTACAGATGAACTATATGTTTGTCAATTAAAAATAGGTGTGTAAACCTAAATATCCATGTATGTATCTCCCTTATTTATGTTTTTTAGCTGTCCCATGTGTGTTTATAAAATCTTAACGCTCTTCCAATAGGATCAAATAGTGAAGTATAATGTGAATATATAATGTTTGGTGTATTATTTCATTAAGTTGATCAAATAGAGATATGGGAGACAATAGATACACAGGGTGAACCCAGTCTAAACCCAGGGCTCTCCAAAAGCTCAGAGTCCGTGGCGCGGGCTTGGTTAGGGGAATGAGAACTCCAAGATCTGGGACCCTGAGGTCCCAGAAATGGCTGTGCACTGGCCTACTTTCTGCTGACCACTAAAGGTTACCCAAGGTCAAGAAAGGGAACGATGCTGTGATCCAAAGTCCCACTATAATGTCCACTTGACAAATACGTAAATCTGTATATGATATTTAATTAGTAATTGTAGTATTAACCCCTTATATAACCCGTCTCATACCTGTGTGTGTATATATTTTTTTATTATTATTTTGTAATTATCTATATGGTTGTGTTATGCTATAATGAGTGTAATAAATGAGATGACCCCTATTTTGTTTGTTTGTTTTTTTAAATTTTCTCACAGGGG
Source organism: Squalius cephalus (assembly GCF_949319135.1). NCBI lineage: Eukaryota > Metazoa > Chordata > Actinopteri > Cypriniformes > Leuciscidae > Squalius > Squalius cephalus. The sequence goes on from NC_137139.1 coordinate 37,222,682, forward strand.
TCGACCAGAGAGGGCTGACAACCGTCGGGGCAGGCGATAGAGGGCCGTCCAGACCGGATTGACAGGTGAGTGGGGTAGATTTTAGTGTAGAAATGGCGTAATTGATATTTTTGTATGTTTGTTTCTCCCAGGGGTCGACCAGAGAGGGCTGAAAACAGTCGGGGTAGGCGACAGAGGGCCGTCCATACCGGACCAACAGGTGAGTGGGGTAGATTTAAGTGTAGAAGATGGAGTAACTGATCTCTTTGTTTGTCTGTTTTTGAAACTTCTTGCAGGGGTCGACCAGAGAGGGCTGAAAACAGTCGGGGTAGGCGACAGAGGGCCGTCCATACCGGACCAACAGGTGAGTGGGGTAGATTTAAGTGTAGAAGATGGAGTAACTGATATTTTTGTTTGTCTGTTTTTGAAACTTCTTGCAGGGGTCGACCAGAGAGGGCTGATAACAGTCGGGGTAGGCGACAGAGGGCCGTCCAGACCGGACCAACAGGTGAGTGGGGTAGATTTAAGTGTAGAAAATGGAGTAACTGATCTTTTTGTTTGTCTGTTTTTGAAACTTCTTGCAGGGGTCGACCAGAGAGGGCTGAAAACAGTCGGGGTAGGCGACAGAGGGTCGTCCAGACCGGACCAACAGGTGAGTGGGGTAGATTTAAGTGTAGAAAATGGAGTAACTGATATTTTTGTTTGTCTGTTTTTGAAACTTCTTGCAGGGGTCGACCAGAGAGGGCTGAAAACAGTCGGGGTAGGCGACAGAGGGCCGTCCAGACCGGACCAACAGGTGAGTGGGGTAGATTTAAGTGTAGAAGATGGAGTAACTGATCTTTTTGTTTGTCTGTTTTTGAAACTTCTTGCAGGGGTCGACCAGAGAGGGCTGAAAACAGTCGGGGTAGGCGACAGAGGGCCGTCCATACCGGACCAACAGGTGAGTGGGGTAGATTTAAGTGTAGAAGATGGAGTAACTGATATTTTTGTTTGTCTGTTTTTGAAACTTCTTGCAGGGGTCGACCAGAGAGGGCTGAAAACAGTCGGGGTAGGCGACAGAGGGCCGTCCAGACCGGACCAACAGGTGAGTGGGGTAGATTTAAGTGTGGTAGGTTATATTGGGGTTATGAGAAATAGGGCTTACTGTGTCCGGTGTAGTTTATGAGGGGTTATTGACGGGTAAGTGTTAGTAATGAGATGTGGGTGGCCATTCAAAGAGGAGTTCTTGGTCCAAACCACTATCCCAAAAATAACGGAAGAGCGTTGAGGAGAGAGAAAAAAAAGGATTTAAACCTCATTGAGGCCTCTCGGGTAAACTGTGTCCAATCGCTTGATCCAAATACTCTCGGCCTTGAGTCTTTCTTTTAAAGACCATGCCGGATTGGATTGGAGACAGGTGACTTTAAATGCGGACAGACCGTGGGTCAGGAAGTGTTGCACTAGGCGTCGTCGCTTATCAATTTTATGCACAATATTGTGTGCGTGCTGATAGGCTCTGACCCTCAGTTCATTTTTTGTTTGACCCACGTATTGTCTGCGGCATCTTGTGCAAAAGGCCAAATAAATGCAATTGACGGCTTCGTGGGTCAGAGGTCGGGTGATTTTAAAAATCTTTTTGTTAAATCTGCTCATTACCCACTTTTTTTGGACAAAGTATTTGCAGCGACCGATACGGCCAGTGGGGCCCGGTGTGCGTAACTTGCTGTAGACCAACGTGTCATGTAAGTTTTCGTTACGCTTATAAGCTGCAATGGGCCTGTGATGCTTAAGGAAGCTAGTAGGTTCCAGGAACTTCAAAAAGTTTTCCTTGATGGCCGAATTGAGGGATACGCATTGTTTGGAGTAGAGGGCCGTGAGTGGGATGATTTTGTTCCTAATCTGCCCTTCTGCTCTAACTGGGCTTTTTGGCTTATCGAATGTTTTCCAAATCTTTCTCAGGAATGATCTACTGTAACCACGCCCACGGAGAGCTCGGAAGAGGATGCGCGTGGCCTCCACAAAGGACGATGGCTGTGAGCAGATTCTTTTGAATCTGAGGAGCTGTGACTTAACGATTCCTCTAAAGGTATGTCTTGGGTGAAAACTGTCTCTATGAAGTAATGAATGCGTATCCGTGTCTTTGAAGTAAACCCTAAAGTCTAGCTGTCCTGTTACTTCAAAATTGGGTCCCTTATAAGAGACTACGTCCAAAAAGTTGACCTCTGACCTATTCGTGTTGTATTTGACCTTTATAGAAGCCTGGTGTGAATTAAGGTGAGCGATGAAAGTGAGGAAATCGTCCTCCGAGTGGGTCCAGACACCCCAGATATCGTCCAAGTACCTGTAGTACGCGAATGGTTTCTTGGCAGAGCCTGCGAGAGCCGTTTGCTCCCAGTCTGCCATGAAGATGTTCGCGTATGAAGGGGCGAACTTCTTCCCCATGGCTGTCCCCTTCACTTGTAAGTAAAATTTATTGTCAAACTCAAAGTCGTTTTTCGTCAAATTTATCTCCAAAAGTTTAAGGAGATGCTCGTCCGGTCTAAGGGGATCAGGGTATTTGGACATAAATTTTCTGACCGCTTTTAAGCCAGTCGGGGTATCGATATTGGTGTATAAACTATCTATGTCAATTGTAAATAACGATGCATTTTGGGGGATTTTGAGTTGACTAATTTTTGCAATGAAGTCGTACGTGTCTTTAAGGTAGCTTGGATGTCTGGTGGAGAGAGGATTAAGGAAGTGTTCCAAGTACTCAGCCGTAAAGTATGTCTCACTGTTGCAGTCGGACACGATGGGTCTGCCCGGTGGGACCTCAAACGGAACGCTCCACTTTTCTGGTTCTTTGTGGATTTTTGGCAACAAGTAAAACCTTCTGGCTCGGGGTGGGCCTTCACCCACGAGGTACTCTTTTTGTTTTGCGCTGATAATCTTTTTTGAACACATGTCCTCTAAAATTTCCTCTATCTCTTTTATAGTGTCTGTGTAAATGGGCCCCTCGAGAGGACGATAGTGCTCTGCGACAGACAGTTGTCTCAGTCCCTCACCGAGGTATTGTGCTCTGTCTAAAATGACTGTGGCGTTGCCCTTATCGGCTGGCTTAATTATTATATCCGTATTGTTATATAGTTCCTTCAGAGCTTTTCTTTCGCTCGGTGTTAAATTGGGCGTCACCCCCAGACCCCAGTGTAACTTTTTGAAAGCAAAATTGTCCGCTCTTATGACCTTCTCTATTTCTTTAGGCAGGCTGGACAGAGCGGGTTCCCAATCAGAGGGATGAGTGAACGGTACCTTTGATTTCTGGCTTTTCTTGCCCTCAAAAAATGTCTCAAGTTTGAGTCTACGATGGTACGCTTGCATGTCCGCTAACAGTTCCTTCTTTCTACAGCTCGATGGGGTGGGGATGTACGAAAGGCCCCTTTTGAGGACTGAGGTCTGATTTGTGGATAGAACAAAGGACTTTGACAGATTGATAATGAGTTTATGAGAACCGCATTTTGGGTTGTCAGGGTCTACAAGTTTAAATGTGAAGTCCAATGCGTGAGGAGAGCCTTAGCCGTAGTCGGTCTCCAATGGATACCATCTTTTTCCACATGGAAGTGCGTGGATGCCAGCAGAGGGATGAAAGTCAGGTTCTTTTTGATGAAGCTATTAATATGCTCTAGCATATCCTGTTCTGCTTGTGGCAGCACTCTCGAAAAATTGATAAGAGGCACAATTATTTCTGTCTGTGGCAGGATCCTCTTTGCCGTTTTGTATGTTTTCTGGATTTCTGTTATGGCCGTCATTCTATATCTCTGTCTGCGGTTATTAAGCCCAAATGACAGAACGATCTTTTCCGGTACTCTAGCCACTGTGGCCTTTTCCAATAGATTGCATGCATGCTGGAATTTAGCACCGGGGAAACTGTCCACCTGGAGATCAGATTCCTCGTAGTGAGGAAGCCTGGACAGATTTGAGTCCCCAATGATGACAATTCTCCCTTTTAGTGTGAGGCTCCAATCTACATGTTTTCTTGTGGTGTTAATGTGGCGTAAAGGACGGTTGAGAGAGCCAGAAGATGGGCTGTCAATCATTAGGGGTTCATTTACGTTTGTGTCTTCCCCAGGTGCGAGAACACCGAGAGCTGGTGTGGGTTTGGAGACGCTCGGTTCACCCTGTTCCCCCCCTATGTCTCCCACTGGCCTTTGGGCCAGGTCTGGTATCGGGTCAAACTCCCGAAGGAACTCAGAGAGCGGTGAAGGTGGTTTTACCGGAGTCTGTGAGTCGTCAGAAAAAAGCACACTGCTATGATCTGAGTAAGCAATTGGGGTAGACATTTGGGGAAAGGGGAACAATCTGTGTTCCGTCTCTGAAACAGGCGAGCTAATTGGGACACCGATAAGCTCTGGTGTGGCCTCTGCCACCTGAGGGGTTGGCATCCTGTCATTGGCCTGTGGCACTTCCTCCTGAGTAAGAGGAACTAAAACAGAGATTTCCACCACTGGTGTCACAGGGCGGCTCTGGGCTACAGGGGTCGCGACAGAGATTTCCGGCACTGTTGTCACAGGGCGGCTCTGAGCTACAGGGGCCGCGACAGAGATTTCCGGCCTCGGTGTTACCGGGCGGCTCTGGGGTGGAGGGGCCGTTGAGGAGGGTTCCGCTCCTGGCTTTAGGTGGCGGCTCTTATGTGTTCTCTTTCTCTGTTCGCAGGGCTGCGGTGCTTCCGCCTGTATGGGCAGAAGGGACTCTGGCAGGTCCTGTGGAGGTGCTTCCTCCTCAAAGGACCAATCTCTTCTGTATGGAAGAGAACTAGTGCCTGCTTTATCTGGTAAACAGAGTGTTGGAGAGGTTTGTATCTCTATGTGTTTTTGACTGACTGTTTGTCTTACAGGAGCGGTGTCAGTAGGAGGTTCGGCCGGCAGAGGTGCAGGGGCCTGTGTGGCGGTTCGGCTGGCGGAGGCGACGACAGCAGCGTAAGTGCGAGGGAGTGCGGTCCCCCTTGTATCTGTGGGGGCTCTCTGTGTCGTCGTGTTCACACCAATCGGGATCTCTGCCGTAATAAGGGCCTCTGCTTGTGCAATGGCCTCTGCACTAACTCTACTTCTATAATTTCTGTCCGCCCAGTGTGACGCCACTTCAAATGCTTCAGGCCAATCGGCTTGATTGGTCTGGGTACGTATGCTTTGAATGGTTGCATCAATCATTGATTCGTAATGTCGTTCGAGAAGTAGTTGCGTTGTATAGGACCAGTTTTTTGCGTTGTCCTGCAGCAGCCGTGTAACTTGGTCATTTGGAAAGGCTGGTCTCACTGTCTCTATCAGGAGGTCAGTGAGTCTTTTAAATGTGACCGGCTGGTTATTCTGAACCTGTGTGGTAACTCTTTCTAGATGGTGTACCTGGCGGATCAGATCATAGAACAATTTGATTGTCGTTTTGAGTTGAGGCGGTGCCGGTGTGAAATCTGGATTTTGTCTAAAACGGTTTTTGTTTTCTCTCACAGGTTCAGCCCTTGTTATGTATCTAGGAGGAGGGCGGCGACGTTGCTGGTAACCGCCCTGGTTCGTGAAGTGCGGGTAAGTGTTATCAATAGAAGGGTTCACGTCCCTCTGTCCCCCTCCATTGAAGTTGAAAGAAACCGTTCTGGGTCTCTGATCGGAGGGGATGTGTGTGTAGTTGTTACGAAAGGAAGGTATGGTGCGTCGGTATTCAAGGTGTTGTGGGAGAGGAAAGTCCTCCTCATCCTCAATTTCTGGACCTTCATACAAATATTCACGCCGAGCGTGTTTGTGTACCACCATATCGTCCTGACGGGGACGTGTTTCTCTAATTGCTCTCTTTTGACTTTTTTTACCCTTTTCGTTCTTACCAGGAGGCCTGTATGGGCCTGCAACTGGTCCAAAATGACTCTTCTGATAGGGAGATCTGTATGGATCTGCCACCTTCTCATAACGGTCATTCTGCGGTACAGGGAATCGCTGGGAGGGTCCAGGCCTGGACACCTCCCTGTGAGTGGATCTGTTAAATTCCCTATTTTGACGTTTCTGACTGTTTGTATTGTTTCTGTTTCTTACAGGGCGGAACTGTGGAGCTGTATTTCTTTGTCTCCTGTATGGGAAACTCTGCTCTTTGGCACGGTGGCGTGCCGAAGTGTTACTTGGTTCTCCGAAATTAAAATATTTATAATCTGGTGTAACACTTGTGTGTCTAATTTTTGGACGTGGTGTGGTTCTCTGTCTCGGTCTACCACGGAAATTGTCCATAATGTCAGAACTATGTGTGTATTTTTTTGAAACTTTTTTGGTATTTTTATGATTTTTTTGTTAGATTTTTATAGATTTTTATTGAACAAGAATAGAACAAGAATAACAATAAACATGAACAAAATCAAAAATCAAAAATCAAAAAATCAAAAAATCAAAAAATAAATGCGTTCAAGTCTTTCGCGACGTTTCGGTAAATAAATATTACCTTCTTCAGGCTGACTTGAACTTTGAGAAAAAAACTTTTTAGGAAAGATGTAAGAAATATATATACAGTATATATAATATAAAATATATTTATAAACTATAATATGTATAGAATACAATATATATATATTTTTATATATACAGATATATTTTCTCTACAATGAAATTAACAAGGTAAATGGACTCTTTGTTAAGACGTGGAGGAGCGTGAAAGGCTGCGACCATTTGCTGTCTATTGAGAGCATGAAATGAGAGCGCGCTCGTATGCGCGCCCCTTTATATAGACTGGCTCTAGAAAAAAAATTGTTATCAATATGTGGATTTTCAGTCCTCCTAATTGAAATAGATTCAAAACTGGACCGCGAAAGGTGAGTAAAACTTCATATAATCAAGTGTATAATTGTGTTAGTAGATTTATTTCCTGATTTTAGTGGAAAAATAGTTAGTTTCGTTCAAGGGTGTGCGTCGACGTTGGATGACGTCATACCCACTGAAAATGGTGAGAAACTAAAAAATAGTCAAACATAGTCATTAATATGAGTAAAAAATTCGTAAATGAAGGTTTTATGATTAGGATATAAAGTAAACAACTTTCATAAAAAGAGTTGGGGCAGAAATTGTTGTAAAGTGTGTGTTTTGAATTTTGTTTCCATGACGACATCGTTTTGTTCCGGGACGACATCGTTTTATCCACAAGACGTTTTTAAGGTAAAATCATGGGGTTTAAATGTATCCATATGTAAATATGGACCTAATACATTCCAAAGGGTGTAGGAAAAATATAAGTTGGGACAGAAAATGCTGTTTGATGTATGTTTATGAATTATTTCCACGACGACATCGTTTCTGTCTGGGACGACATCGTTTCGGTCCGGGACGACATCGTTTTGGTCCGGGACGACATAGTTTTATGTTTTTGAGGGAAAAATAATGATTTGTAATTTTGTCCATATGTATACATGGTCTGTTTATATCCTGAAGGGTGTAAGAAAAATATTACAGATGAACTATATGTTTGTCAATTAAAAATAGGTGTGTAAACCTAAATATCCATGTATGTATCTCCCTTATTTATGTTTTTTAGCTGTCCCATGTGTGTTTATAAAATCTTAACGCTCTTCCAATAGGATCAAATAGTGAAGTATAATGTGAATATATAATGTTTGGTGTATTATTTCATTAAGTTGATCAAATAGAGATATGGGAGACAATAGATACACAGGGTGAACCCAGTCTAAACCCAGGGCTCTCCAAAAGCTCAGAGTCCGTGGCGCGGGCTTGGTTAGGGGAATGAGAACTCCAAGATCTGGGACCCTGAGGTCCCAGAAATGGCTGTGCACTGGCCTACTTTCTGCTGACCACTAAAGGTTACCCAAGGTCAAGAAAGGGAACGATGCTGTGATCCAAAGTCCCACTATAATGTCCACTTGACAAATACGTAAATCTGTATATGATATTTAATTAGTAATTGTAGTATTAACCCCTTATATAACCCGTCTCATACCTGTGTGTGTATATATTTTTTTATTATTATTTTGTAATTATCTATATGGTTGTGTTATGCTATAATGAGTGTAATAAATGAGATGACCCCTATTTTGTTTGTTTGTTTTTTTAAATTTTCTCACAGGGGTCGACCAGAGAGGGCTGACAACCGTCGGGGCAGGCGATAGAGGGCCGTCCAGACCGGATTGACAGGTGAGTGGGGTAGATTTTAGTGTAGAAATGGCGTAATTGATATTTTTGTATGTTTGTTTCTCCCAGGGGTCGACCAGAGAGGGCTGAAAACAGTCGGGGTAGGCGACAGAGGGCCGTCCATACCGGACCAACAGGTGAGTGGGGTAGATTTAAGTGTAGAAGATGGAGTAACTGATCTCTTTGTTTGTCTGTTTTTGAAACTTCTTGCAGGGGTCGACCAGAGAGGGCTGAAAACAGTCGGGGTAGGCGACAGAGGGCCGTCCATACCGGACCAACAGGTGAGTGGGGTAGATTTAAGTGTAGAAGATGGAGTAACTGATATTTTTGTTTGTCTGTTTTTGAAACTTCTTGCAGGGGTCGACCAGAGAGGGCTGATAACAGTCGGGGTAGGCGACAGAGGGCCGTCCAGACCGGACCAACAGGTGAGTGGGGTAGATTTAAGTGTAGAAAATGGAGTAACTGATCTTTTTGTTTGTCTGTTTTTGAAACTTCTTGCAGGGGTCGACCAGAGAGGGCTGAAAACAGTCGGGGTAGGCGACAGAGGGTCGTCCAGACCGGACCAACAGGTGAGTGGGGTAGATTTAAGTGTAGAAAATGGAGTAACTGATATTTTTGTTTGTCTGTTTTTGAAACTTCTTGCAGGGGTCGACCAGAGAGGGCTGAAAACAGTCGGGGTAGGCGACAGAGGGCCGTCCAGACCGGACCAACAGGTGAGTGGGGTAGATTTAAGTGTAGAAGATGGAGTAACTGATCTTTTTGTTTGTCTGTTTTTGAAACTTCTTGCAGGGGTCGACCAGAGAGGGCTGAAAACAGTCGGGGTAGGCGACAGAGGGCCGTCCATACCGGACCAACAGGTGAGTGGGGTAGATTTAAGTGTAGAAGATGGAGTAACTGATATTTTTGTTTGTCTGTTTTTGAAACTTCTTGCAGGGGTCGACCAGAGAGGGCTGAAAACAGTCGGGGTAGGCGACAGAGGGCCGTCCAGACCGGACCAACAGGTGAGTGGGGTAGATTTAAGTGTGGTAGGTTATATTGGGGTTATGAGAAATAGGGCTTACTGTGTCCGGTGTAGTTTATGAGGGGTTATTGACGGGTAAGTGTTAGTAATGAGATGTGGGTGGCCATTCAAAGAGGAGTTCTTGGTCCAAACCACTATCCCAAAAATAACGGAAGAGCGTTGAGGAGAGAGAAAAAAAAGGATTTAAACCTCATTGAGGCCTCTCGGGTAAACTGTGTCCAATCGCTTGATCCAAATACTCTCGGCCTTGAGTCTTTCTTTTAAAGACCATGCCGGATTGGATTGGAGACAGGTGACTTTAAATGCGGACAGACCGTGGGTCAGGAAGTGTTGCACTAGGCGTCGTCGCTTATCAATTTTATGCACAATATTGTGTGCGTGCTGATAGGCTCTGACCCTCAGTTCATTTTTTGTTTGACCCACGTATTGTCTGCGGCATCTTGTGCAAAAGGCCAAATAAATGCAATTGACGGCTTCGTGGGTCAGAGGTCGGGTGATTTTAAAAATCTTTTTGTTAAATCTGCTCATTACCCACTTTTTTTGGACAAAGTATTTGCAGCGACCGATACGGCCAGTGGGGCCCGGTGTGCGTAACTTGCTGTAGACCAACGTGTCATGTAAGTTTTCGTTACGCTTATAAGCTGCAATGGGCCTGTGATGCTTAAGGAAGCTAGTAGGTTCCAGGAACTTCAAAAAGTTTTCCTTGATGGCCGAATTGAGGGATACGCATTGTTTGGAGTAGAGGGCCGTGAGTGGGATGATTTTGTTCCTAATCTGCCCTTCTGCTCTAACTGGGCTTTTTGGCTTATCGAATGTTTTCCAAATCTTTCTCAGGAATGATCTACTGTAACCACGCCCACGGAGAGCTCGGAAGAGGATGCGCGTGGCCTCCACAAAGGACGATGGCTGTGAGCAGATTCTTTTGAATCTGAGGAGCTGTGACTTAACGATTCCTCTAAAGGTATGTCTTGGGTGAAAACTGTCTCTATGAAGTAATGAATGCGTATCCGTGTCTTTGAAGTAAACCCTAAAGTCTAGCTGTCCTGTTACTTCAAAATTGGGTCCCTTATAAGAGACTACGTCCAAAAAGTTGACCTCTGACCTATTCGTGTTGTATTTGACCTTTATAGAAGCCTGGTGTGAATTAAGGTGAGCGATGAAAGTGAGGAAATCGTCCTCCGAGTGGGTCCAGACACCCCAGATATCGTCCAAGTACCTGTAGTACGCGAATGGTTTCTTGGCAGAGCCTGCGAGAGCCGTTTGCTCCCAGTCTGCCATGAAGATGTTCGCGTATGAAGGGGCGAACTTCTTCCCCATGGCTGTCCCCTTCACTTGTAAGTAAAATTTATTGTCAAACTCAAAGTCGTTTTTCGTCAAATTTATCTCCAAAAGTTTAAGGAGATGCTCGTCCGGTCTAAGGGGATCAGGGTATTTGGACATAAATTTTCTGACCGCTTTTAAGCCAGTCGGGGTATCGATATTGGTGTATAAACTATCTATGTCAATTGTAAATAACGATGCATTTTGGGGGATTTTGAGTTGACTAATTTTTGCAATGAAGTCGTACGTGTCTTTAAGGTAGCTTGGATGTCTGGTGGAGAGAGGATTAAGGAAGTGTTCCAAGTACTCAGCCGTAAAGTATGTCTCACTGTTGCAGTCGGACACGATGGGTCTGCCCGGTGGGACCTCAAACGGAACGCTCCACTTTTCTGGTTCTTTGTGGATTTTTGGCAACAAGTAAAACCTTCTGGCTCGGGGTGGGCCTTCACCCACGAGGTACTCTTTTTGTTTTGCGCTGATAATCTTTTTTGAACACATGTCCTCTAAAATTTCCTCTATCTCTTTTATAGTGTCTGTGTAAATGGGCCCCTCGAGAGGACGATAGTGCTCTGCGACAGACAGTTGTCTCAGTCCCTCACCGAGGTATTGTGCTCTGTCTAAAATGACTGTGGCGTTGCCCTTATCGGCTGGCTTAATTATTATATCCGTATTGTTATATAGTTCCTTCAGAGCTTTTCTTTCGCTCGGTGTTAAATTGGGCGTCACCCCCAGACCCCAGTGTAACTTTTTGAAAGCAAAATTGTCCGCTCTTATGACCTTCTCTATTTCTTTAGGCAGGCTGGACAGAGCGGGTTCCCAATCAGAGGGATGAGTGAACGGTACCTTTGATTTCTGGCTTTTCTTGCCCTCAAAAAATGTCTCAAGTTTGAGTCTACGATGGTACGCTTGCATGTCCGCTAACAGTTCCTTCTTTCTACAGCTCGATGGGGTGGGGATGTACGAAAGGCCCCTTTTGAGGACTGAGGTCTGATTTGTGGATAGAACAAAGGACTTTGACAGATTGATAATGAGTTTATGAGAACCGCATTTTGGGTTGTCAGGGTCTACAAGTTTAAATGTGAAGTCCAATGCGTGAGGAGAGCCTTAGCCGTAGTCGGTCTCCAATGGATACCATCTTTTTCCACATGGAAGTGCGTGGATGCCAGCAGAGGGATGAAAGTCAGGTTCTTTTTGATGAAGCTATTAATATGCTCTAGCATATCCTGTTCTGCTTGTGGCAGCACTCTCGAAAAATTGATAAGAGGCACAATTATTTCTGTCTGTGGCAGGATCCTCTTTGCCGTTTTGTATGTTTTCTGGATTTCTGTTATGGCCGTCATTCTATATCTCTGTCTGCGGTTATTAAGCCCAAATGACAGAACGATCTTTTCCGGTACTCTAGCCACTGTGGCCTTTTCCAATAGATTGCATGCATGCTGGAATTTAGCACCGGGGAAACTGTCCACCTGGAGATCAGATTCCTCGTAGTGAGGAAGCCTGGACAGATTTGAGTCCCCAATGATGACAATTCTCCCTTTTAGTGTGAGGCTCCAATCTACATGTTTTCTTGTGGTGTTAATGTGGCGTAAAGGACGGTTGAGAGAGCCAGAAGATGGGCTGTCAATCATTAGGGGTTCATTTACGTTTGTGTCTTCCCCAGGTGCGAGAACACCGAGAGCTGGTGTGGGTTTGGAGACGCTCGGTTCACCCTGTTCCCCCCCTATGTCTCCCACTGGCCTTTGGGCCAGGTCTGGTATCGGGTCAAACTCCCGAAGGAACTCAGAGAGCGGTGAAGGTGGTTTTACCGGAGTCTGTGAGTCGTCAGAAAAAAGCACACTGCTATGATCTGAGTAAGCAATTGGGGTAGACATTTGGGGAAAGGGGAACAATCTGTGTTCCGTCTCTGAAACAGGCGAGCTAATTGGGACACCGATAAGCTCTGGTGTGGCCTCTGCCACCTGAGGGGTTGGCATCCTGTCATTGGCCTGTGGCACTTCCTCCTGAGTAAGAGGAACTAAAACAGAGATTTCCACCACTGGTGTCACAGGGCGGCTCTGGGCTACAGGGGTCGCGACAGAGATTTCCGGCACTGTTGTCACAGGGCGGCTCTGAGCTACAGGGGCCGCGACAGAGATTTCCGGCCTCGGTGTTACCGGGCGGCTCTGGGGTGGAGGGGCCGTTGAGGAGGGTTCCGCTCCTGGCTTTAGGTGGCGGCTCTTATGTGTTCTCTTTCTCTGTTCGCAGGGCTGCGGTGCTTCCGCCTGTATGGGCAGAAGGGACTCTGGCAGGTCCTGTGGAGGTGCTTCCTCCTCAAAGGACCAATCTCTTCTGTATGGAAGAGAACTAGTGCCTGCTTTATCTGGTAAACAGAGTGTTGGAGAGGTTTGTATCTCTATGTGTTTTTGACTGACTGTTTGTCTTACAGGAGCGGTGTCAGTAGGAGGTTCGGCCGGCAGAGGTGCAGGGGCCTGTGTGGCGGTTCGGCTGGCGGAGGCGACGACAGCAGCGTAAGTGCGAGGGAGTGCGGTCCCCCTTGTATCTGTGGGGGCTCTCTGTGTCGTCGTGTTCACACCAATCGGGATCTCTGCCGTAATAAGGGCCTCTGCTTGTGCAATGGCCTCTGCACTAACTCTACTTCTATAATTTCTGTCCGCCCAGTGTGACGCCACTTCAAATGCTTCAGGCCAATCGGCTTGATTGGTCTGGGTACGTATGCTTTGAATGGTTGCATCAATCATTGATTCGTAATGTCGTTCGAGAAGTAGTTGCGTTGTATAGGACCAGTTTTTTGCGTTGTCCTGCAGCAGCCGTGTAACTTGGTCATTTGGAAAGGCTGGTCTCACTGTCTCTATCAGGAGGTCAGTGAGTCTTTTAAATGTGACCGGCTGGTTATTCTGAACCTGTGTGGTAACTCTTTCTAGATGGTGTACCTGGCGGATCAGATCATAGAACAATTTGATTGTCGTTTTGAGTTGAGGCGGTGCCGGTGTGAAATCTGGATTTTGTCTAAAACGGTTTTTGTTTTCTCTCACAGGTTCAGCCCTTGTTATGTATCTAGGAGGAGGGCGGCGACGTTGCTGGTAACCGCCCTGGTTCGTGAAGTGCGGGTAAGTGTTATCAATAGAAGGGTTCACGTCCCTCTGTCCCCCTCCATTGAAGTTGAAAGAAACCGTTCTGGGTCTCTGATCGGAGGGGATGTGTGTGTAGTTGTTACGAAAGGAAGGTATGGTGCGTCGGTATTCAAGGTGTTGTGGGAGAGGAAAGTCCTCCTCATCCTCAATTTCTGGACCTTCATACAAATATTCACGCCGAGCGTGTTTGTGTACCACCATATCGTCCTGACGGGGACGTGTTTCTCTAATTGCTCTCTTTTGACTTTTTTTACCCTTTTCGTTCTTACCAGGAGGCCTGTATGGGCCTGCAACTGGTCCAAAATGACTCTTCTGATAGGGAGATCTGTATGGATCTGCCACCTTCTCATAACGGTCATTCTGCGGTACAGGGAATCGCTGGGAGGGTCCAGGCCTGGACACCTCCCTGTGAGTGGATCTGTTAAATTCCCTATTTTGACGTTTCTGACTGTTTGTATTGTTTCTGTTTCTTACAGGGCGGAACTGTGGAGCTGTATTTCTTTGTCTCCTGTATGGGAAACTCTGCTCTTTGGCACGGTGGCGTGCCGAAGTGTTACTTGGTTCTCCGAAATTAAAATATTTATAATCTGGTGTAACACTTGTGTGTCTAATTTTTGGACGTGGTGTGGTTCTCTGTCTCGGTCTACCACGGAAATTGTCCATAATGTCAGAACTATGTGTGTATTTTTTTGAAACTTTTTTGGTATTTTTATGATTTTTTTGTTAGATTTTTATAGATTTTTATTGAACAAGAATAGAACAAGAATAACAATAAACATGAACAAAATCAAAAATCAAAAATCAAAAAATCAAAAAATCAAAAAATAAATGCGTTCAAGTCTTTCGCGACGTTTCGGTAAATAAATATTACCTTCTTCAGGCTGACTTGAACTTTGAGAAAAAAACTTTTTAGGAAAGATGTAAGAAATATATATACAGTATATATAATATAAAATATATTTATAAACTATAATATGTATAGAATACAATATATATATATTTTTATATATACAGATATATTTTCTCTACAATGAAATTAACAAGGTAAATGGACTCTTTGTTAAGACGTGGAGGAGCGTGAAAGGCTGCGACCATTTGCTGTCTATTGAGAGCATGAAATGAGAGCGCGCTCGTATGCGCGCCCCTTTATATAGACTGGCTCTAGAAAAAAAATTGTTATCAATATGTGGATTTTCAGTCCTCCTAATTGAAATAGATTCAAAACTGGACCGCGAAAGGTGAGTAAAACTTCATATAATCAAGTGTATAATTGTGTTAGTAGATTTATTTCCTGATTTTAGTGGAAAAATAGTTAGTTTCGTTCAAGGGTGTGCGTCGACGTTGGATGAC